>NC_083401.1:146723592-146888592 GCF_020745735.1 Hemiscyllium ocellatum
GTGGTACATCTTGTACATGGTGTACATTGTAGGCACTAGGTGTCCGAGGTGAGTATCGAAGGTCGTGACTGGGATGCTAATGAAGTGCGCTTCATTGTCATGCACGGTGTCAAGTTTGAGTGTTGTGGCTCATCCAGTTCAGTTTTTGATCAGTGCTAATAGAGGGACATTTTACAATGGTAATGTCATTGAACATCAAGGGGCAATAGATAGATTCCCTTTTGTTTGAGATAGCTGATGCCTGGCACTTGGGTTCCTCAATGTTGGTCTGCTGTTGCTGCATATAGACATGGATTGTTTCAGAATCAGCGGAGTCATGAAAGGCGATGAACATTACTATCAGTAAACATGCCCTCCCTGATTTTCTGATGAAGGGAACATCATTGATGAAGCAGCTGAAGACAGGCCTAGGACACTGCCCTGAGGAATTCCTGCAGGGATGCCCTGGAGTGGAGATAAATGACCTTCATGACCTAAATGACCTTCAACAACCAGAACCATCCTCCTATGTGCCAGGTATGACTCCAACCGGTAGAACGTTTGCCACCTGATTCCCAGTTTGTCTGGGTTCCTCAATGCCACATTTTGGAAACGTTGCCTTAATGTCATTCTCACTTCACACTGGAGTTCAACTCTATACTTGGACTAAGAGAGAATCAGAAGCTGTATGGGCCTGGCAGAACCCAACAGAACTTCAGTGAACAGGCTAATGCTGGGCAAGAGCTACTCAATAGTGCTGTCACCAGTCCCTCTCAGAGTAACTGTAAGATTAGATTAGACTCCCTGGAATTAGATTCGACTCCCTGGAATCGAACCTGGGACCCTGTGCTGTGAGGCAGCAGTGCTAACCAGGTCAGATTTGTCCTACATTTTGTGTACAGGACATAGAGTCATAGAGATGTACAGCATGTAAACAGATGGATCAGTCCGGAGGAAGTGAGGACTGCAGATGCTGGAGATCAGAGCTTAAAAATGTGTTGCTGGAAAAGCGCAGCAGGTCAGGCAGCATCTTTACTCAGCGAGTCATGGGTTCATGGAATGCCCTGCCAGTAACAGTGGTGGACTCTCCCTCTTTATTGGCATTTAAACGGGCAATGGATAGGCATATGGAGGAAAGTGGGCTAGTGTAGGTTAGGTGGGCTTGGATTGGCGCAACATCGAGGGCCGAAGGGCCTGCACTGCACCGTATTTTTCTATGTTCTAAAGGAACAGGAGAATCGACGTTTCGGGCATAAGCCCTTCTTCAGGAATTATTGACATTTCCTGAAGAAGGGCTTATGCCCGAAACGTCGATTCTCCTGTTCCTTTGATGCTGCCTGACCTGCTGCGTTTTTCCAGCAACACATTTTAAGATGGAGCAGTCCATCTTAATATATCCTAATCTAATCTAGTCCCATTTGCCATCACTTGGCCCATATCCCTCAAAACCCTTCCTATTCACATACCCATCCAGATCCTTTTAAAGGTTGCATTGTGTCAGCCCCCACCACTTCCTCTGGCAGCTCATTCCATACACACCACCATCCTCTGCATGAAAAAGTTGCCCCTTATGTCTCTTTGATATCTTACCCCTTTCACCCTAAACGTATGCCCTCTAGTTCTGGACATCCCCCACTCCAGGTAAAAGACCTTATCTATTTATCCTATCCATGCCCCTCATGATTTTGTAAACCTCTATAAGGTCATCCCTCAGCCTATGATGCTCCAGGGGAAACAGCCCAAACTATTCAACCTCTCCCTACAGATCAAACCTTCTATACTAGCAACATCCTTGTAAATCTTTTCTGAACCCTTTCAAGTTTCACAACATCCTTCTGATAGGAAGACGACCAGAGCTGCACACAATATTCCAAAAGTGACGTAACCGATGTCCTGTACAGCCGCAACATGACCTCCCAACCTCTGTATTCACTACTCTGACCAATAAAGGAAAGCATACCAAATGACTTCTTCACTATCCTATCTACCTGCGACTCTACTTTCAAGGAGCTATGAACCTGCACTCCAAGGTCTCTTTGTTCAGCAACACTCCCCAGGACCTTACCATTAAGTGTATGAGTCCTGCTGATTTGCTTTCCCAAAATGCAGCACCTCACATTAATCTGAATTAAACTGCCATACCTGCACATAGGTGCTGTTGCTATACTAGCACAACTTAGTGCTGCAGCAAGTTCTGGAGCACAAGTCTTCAGTACTACTGCCACAATGTTGTTAGTGCACATAGCCATTTCTGAATACATGGGTTGAAGTCTTGGACCATGACACTGTAGACCTCTGGATGAAGTTAAGATGGATCATCCACTCAGGACGTCTGGTCGGAGATTGATGCAAATGTTCCAGCCTTAACGTTTTGCACTGATGTGCTGTGCTCTCCCCTCAGGGAAAATGGGGATATTTGTTAAGCCTCTCCCTCCTGTTAGTTATTCAGTTTGCTCCTCAACATTCACAGCTGTGTGGAGCAGACTTTAATATGATTTATTGGTTATGGAATCACTTAGCTCTGCCTATCACTTGCAGCTTCTGCTATTTGGCTCAGACGTAGCCTTGTTTTGTGGCTTCACCAGTTGACAATTTTTTGTGTATGCCTGGTGCTGCTCCTGGCGTGACCTCCTGCCCACTCCAATGATCCCACGGCTTGATGGTAATGGTAGAGTGGGGATTATACCAGGCCATGAGGTTGCAGATTGTGGTTGAATACAATTCTGCAGTTAATGACCCAATGTGCCTCATGAAATCCCAGTCTGGAGTTGCTAGATCTATTTAAAGTTTGAGTAAAAAATGAGGTCTGCAGATGCTGGAGATCACAGCTGCAAACATGTTGCTGGTCAAAGCACAGCAGGCCAGGCAGCATCTCAGGAATAGAGAATTCGACGTTTCGAGCATGCTCGAAACGTCGAATTCTCTATTCCTGAGATGCTGCCTGGCCTGCTGTGCTTTGACCAGCAACACATTTGCAGCTATTTAAAGTTTGTCCTATTTAGCTGGCTGGTATTGCCAAGCATCGCAATATGGAATGAGGATTCTATCCCCACGAGGACAGCGGGGTGGGGGGGGGGGGTTGGACACTCTGGCAGATACTGTCAAGGGCAGCAGTATTGACGACAGGTGAACTGAAAACAGATTTCTGTATTTTGTTGTTCCCCTCAGCCCCTGCTCCAGATCCAGTCCAGCATCAATGCACTTTAAGTCTCACAGTGCTACCAGGCCACTCTTTATGAAACACACTAAAATCCCGTACCGATTCAGTGCCCTTGTCATATGTATGGCAGTGGGTCTGGAAAGGCTAACATAGGAGCTTGATGGAGCATGCACACACAATACGCACACTATAGCATGTCTATTTGTCCATCTAACAGTTACTCAGTTTGTTTGCTCATAGCTGAGTGTTAGTCAGAGGGCTAGCATTTTGCCTATTAGGAAATGCATTTAGACCATAATACATCAGGAGTAAACCATTTAGTCCATTGAATCTGCTCCGCCATTCAATAATTTGATAATCTTAACTCTACTTTCTTGCCTAATCCCCATAATCCACAATTCCTTACTGACTAAAAATCTCTATCTCAGTCTTAAGTTTATTGAATGACTCAGCCTCTACAACTCTCAGCATTAAGAGTCTATGTGGTGTTTGTGTAAGCTAACTATCATAAAAACTATCATTTGTTCTCACTACTCCTATATGATAACCTACTTCTGACTACTAAAGACTGGGCTGAGCCTTACATATGGTTTATCCTTCCCCATAACAAACTTTAAATAGATTGGATTAGATTCCCTACAGTGTGGAAACAGGCCCTTCGGTCCAACAAGTCCACACCCACCCAGGCCCATTTCCCTCTGACTAATGCACCTAACACTATGGGCAATTTACCATGTCCAATTTACTTAACCTGCACATCTTTCAGACTGTGGGAGGAAACCAGAGCACCCGGAGGAAACCCACGCAGACACGGGGAGAATGGGCAAACTCCATACAGACAGCTGTCAGAGGCTAGAATCGAACCCAGGTCCCTGGCGCTGTGAGGCAGCGGTGCTAACCACTGGGCCACCATGCCACCTACTGCAATATTAATAAGGACAAGAAATGGATTCATGGCATCAGGAAAACAACACCATATTAAGTGGCAGGAGTTGCAGATTCCACTCAGCCCTAGTTGGTGGACGCCATACTCAGAGTCAAAAAATCACCCAATGTGAAAAGAACCCACAGAAATTCTGTGGAAAAGTGACATATGATTTTGAGATATAAGCAAGTGTTCAGGTGGTGAATGCCACGGCAAACGGAAATCCAGAACAAAGGCAAGAAAAACACAGTTCAGAAAAAAAACACTGCCAACTAAAGTTACACTTGAGAAATCAGGCCCAGATCTGAGTCAAGATTCAGCAAAATGCAAAGGGATGTTGGAGCTCAAATGCTAAGTTAAATCCCAAGGAGAAGGAGCATGTAGTACACATTGGAACCAATACCCCACAGGTAGAACTAGGAAAGAGATTCTCCTGAGGGAGTATGAGAGGTTATGTATTAACTTGGAAGGCAGAACCTGAAAAAGTTATGAGCCACATGCACAATGGCAAAGGATGAATAAAATTGGAGAACCAAATGCATAGCTCAAAACCTGCTGTGGGAGAAGTAGGTTCCAGTTCGATGCTATCAAAGACCTCTTCCAGCCCAGGAATGCTCTCCTGCAACCTCTTCCATAATAGAAGATGTACACTACATTGGTTTTGCTCATGCTGGGTATCAGATCCTTTGTCCAAAATCCCATGCAAGGACTGCACAAAGCACTACATAGGACAAACAGGAAGACAGCTAACAACCCGCATCCACGAACACCAACTAGCCACGAAACGACACCACCTGCTATCTTTAGTAGCCACACACACAGACGACAAACAACATGAATTCGACTGGGGCAACACTACTATTATAGCGCAAGCCAAACAGAGAACAGCCAGGGAATTCCTAGAGGCATGGCACTCGTCCACTGATTCTAACAACAAACACATCGACCTGGACCCAATATACCGGCCACGGCAGCGGACAGCAACTGACAACCGGAAGCGGCAGAGACAAGCCACTACCAAAATGCCGAAAGAAACATGACAGAAGCGCTTCACAGGAGGCTCTGAAGCACTGAGGATGTCACCTAGAAAAGGGGACGAGACGTTTGCAACAAAAACTCCCAGCTCGGTGAACAGAACCACAACAGGGAGATTGTGTTTAAGAGCCAAGTTTTGCTGCAGCTCTATAAAACCCTGGTTAGACCACACTTGGAATCTTGAGTCCAGTTCTGGTCGCCTTAGTATAGGAAGGATGTTGATGCTATAGAGAGGGTGCAGAGGAGATTTACCAAGCTGCTGTCTGGATTGGAGGGCTTACCTTATGAAGAGAGGTTGTGAGACTCGGGCTTTTCACACTGGAGAGAAGAAGGAAGAGAGGTGACTTGATAGAGGTGTACAATGTAATGAGAAGCATAGAGTAGATAGCTAGAGATGTTTTCCCAGGGCAGAAATGGCTCTCACAAGGGGTCATAATTTTAAGGTGATTGGAGGAAGGGATAGGGAAGACGTCAGAGGTAGGCTGTTTATGCAGAGTGGTGGGTGCGTGGAGTGTATTGCCAGCAGTGGTGATAGAGTCAAAAACATTAGCGACATATAAGTGACTGCTGGACAAGCACATTGAGGGATAAATTGAGGGGTTTTATCTTAGCCTGCTTGGCTCTCTCTCTCTTATTCCTGATGAAGGGCTTATGCTCGAAACGTCGAATTCTCTATTCCTGAGATGCTGCCTGGCCTGCTGTGCTTTGACCAGCAACACATTTGCAGCAGGGTTTGTAAGTTAAGTTGATCTTAGATTAAGATAAATGCTCGACACAACATCGTGGGCTGAAGGGCCTGTACAATGCTCAACACAACAATGAGCACCCGAGCTACAAATCTTCTCCCAAACGTTGAACAATCTCCCTGTTAATGAAAGCTAAAATATCATGCGCCTTGTTAACAAACTTATCAAATTGGTTGACAACTTTGAGGGATCCACGGATGTGGATCCCCTGATCCCACTGTTCCTCCACACTGCCAAGAATCCTGACTTTAACCCGGTATTCAGCTTTCAAATTCCACCTTCCAAAATGAATCGTTTCACATTTATCCAGGTTGAACTCCATCTGCCACCTCTCAGCCCAGTTCTGCATCCTGTCAATGTCTTGTTGTAGCCTGCAACAGCTCTCTACAGCAACACCGACCTTTGTCATCGGCAAGCTAACTAACACACCCTTCCGCTTCTTCATCCAAGTAATTTATAAAAACTACAAAGAACAGAGGCACAAGAACAGATCACTGGGACACCACTGTTCACAGACCTCTGGGGGAATACTTTCCATCCCCTACGACGCACTGTCTTCTTTCCACCAGCCAATCCAAATTTCCCTGTATCCCATACCTCCTAACTTTCTGAATGAGCCAATCGTGGAGAAGCTTATCAAATGCCTCACTGAAACATATGTACACCACATTCACTGTTCAAGCTTTGTTAACATGTCTCGTCACATCCTCAAAGAACTCAATAAGGCTTGTGAGGCATGACCTGCCCCTCACAAAGCCACGAAGACTATCTTTAATCAAACTGTATTTTTCCAAATACATCATGAACCCTATCTCTCGGAATCCTTTCCGGTACATTGCTTACCACAGACATAAGACTGACTGGTCTATAATTCCCAGGGATTTTCCTATTCCCTTTCTTGAACAGAGGAACAAATCTGCTTCCCTCTAATCAGCCAGTACTACTCCCATGGAGAGTGAGGATGCAGAGATCATCGCCAGAGACACAGCAATTTCATTCCTTGCTTCCCGTAGCAACCTTAGATATATCTGGTCTGGCCCTGGGGACTTATTTACCTTGATTGCTTCCCAGAATTTCCAGTACATCCACTTCATCATATCAATCTGTGTTCAAGTCTATTAACTTGGTCCATGGTGTTCTCACTATCAACAAGGTCCCTCCCATGATCAGCCCTGCTCTTTCTCTGATCATTCTCTTATTCCTCACATAAGTGTAGAACACCTTTGGGTTTTCCCAAATCCTTCCCACCAAGGCTTTTTCACGTCCCCACCTAGCTCTCCTCCGTCAAGTTTTGAGTTCTTTCCAAGCAAACCTATAATCCTCTAAAGCCATGCCAGACCCTAGCTTCTGCCACCTTAAGGAAGCTTCCTTCTTCCTCTTGAGGAGAAGCTCCTCTTCTCGTCATCCAAGGCTCCTTCACCTTACCAGTCCTTGCCTATCACAGTGGGACAAAGTTATCCAACACTCGCAGCGAGTGCTCCTTAAACAGCCTCCGTATTTCTGTTGTGCATTTCTCATAGAACGATTGTTCCCAATTTATCCTCTACAGCTGCTAATAGCAGTATAATTTCCCTTCCACCAATTAAATACCTTCCCATACTGTCTGTTCTCATCCTTCTTCATGGCTATGGTAAAGGTGAGGCAGTTGTGGTCACTGTCACTGAAACGCTCTCCCACCGAGAGATCGGACACCTGGCCTGGTTCGTTGCCTAGCATCCTTTTCACCGCAGAGAGCGGCGCGAGCTGGGCGGAAGTGAGGTTGGAGCGCAGAGCTGGTCGGGAAGGTAAGTGATTGGTATTTGAGTGGGTGCGTTCTAGACCCCAGGCCCTACTTCGTAGGGCCTCCCTCCCATCCTCCTCCTCTAACCTAACTTTAAAGTCCACAGGTAAGCGACTCAGTGTTATTGGCTCAGTGTTCTTGTTTTGGAGACAAAGTGTACAGTCATGGCAGCGCAGGCAGTGGAATGTTCCTCCTGCAGGATGTTTGAGGTAGGGGTGACCACCGATACTCCTGCCGACTTCGTCTGCAGGAAATGCAGTCAGATCCTGCTCCTCACCGAACGAGTTAGGGAACTGGAACTGGAGTTGGATGAACTGAGGATTATTCGAGAGGGTGATTGATAGAAGCTACAGGGACATAGTTACGCCGGAGAACAGAGGTAGCTGGGTAACAGTTAGAGGTGGGAAGGGGAAGAAGCAGGCAGTGCAGTGTGGTCGTTCCCCTAATCAATAAGTATACAGCTTTGGAAACGGTTGGGGGGGACAGCCTTGCAGGTGTAAGCTGCAGTGACCGGGTCTGTGGCGTGAGGTCTGGCTCTGAGACTCAGAAGGGAAAGGGGGAGAGGAGGAGAGCGCTAGTTATAGGAGACTCTCTAGTTAGAGGAACGGACAGGCAGTTCTGTGGACATGGGCGAGACTCTCGGATGGTTTGTTGCCTCCTGGGTGCCAGGGTCCGAGACGTCTCGGACCGTGTCTTCAGAATCCTTAAGGGGGAGGGTGTGCAGCCAGAAGTCGTGGTACACATTGGCACCAACGACATAGGTAGGAAGAGGGGTGGGAGGTCATTCAAGAGCTCAGGGAGTTAGGCTGGAAGCTAAAAGCTAGGACAGACAGAGTCATCATCTCTGGGTTGTTGCCGGTGCCACGTGACAGTGAGGCAAGGAATAGGGAGAGAGTGCAGTTGAACACGTGGCTGCAAGGATGGTGTAGGAGGGAGGGCTTCAGGTACTTGGACAATTGGACTGCATTCTGGGGAAGGTGGACCTGTACAAACAGGACGGGTTGCACCTGAACCAGAAGGGCACCAATATCCTGGGGGGGTAGGTTTGCTGGCACTCTTCGAGGGGGGTTTAAACTAATTTGGCAGGGGGATGGGATCCGGACTTGTAGTCCAGCAAGTAGGCTAGCTGTTTGTCAGGATGTCCAAGAATGTAGGGAGGCTGTGGAGAAGGTAGCACTGACAGGGAATACTTGCGGACACAGAGATGGGCTCAAGTGCGTATACTTCAACGCAAGGAGTATCAGAAATAAGGTGGGTGAACTTAAGGCGTGGATCGGTACCTGGGACTACGATGTTGTGGCCATCACGGAAACGTGGATAGATGAGGGACAGGAATGGTTGTTGGAGGTTCCTGGTTACAGATGTTTCAGTAAGATTAGGGAGGGTGGTAAAAAAGGAGGGGGGTGGCATTGCTAATTAGAAATGGTATAACGTCTGCAGAAAGGAAGTTTGAGGGGGATCTGCCTTTGGAGGTAGTATGGGCTGAAGTCAGAAATAGGAAAGGTGCAGTCACCTTGTTGGGTGTTTACTATAGGCCCCCCAATAGCAGCAGAGATGTGGAGAAACAGATTGGGAAACAGATTTTGGAAAGGTGCAGAAGCCACAGGGTCGTAGTCATGGGCGACTTCAACTTCCCAAATATTGATTGGAAGCTCTTTAGATCAAGTAGATTGGATGGGGCGGTGTTTGTGCAGTGTGTCCAGGAAGCTTTTCTAACTCAGTATGTAGATTGTCTGACCAGAGGGGAGGCCATATTGGATTTGGTACTCGGTAATGAACTGGGACAAGTGATGAGCTTGTTAGTGGGTGAACATTTTGGTGATGGTGACCACAATTCTGTGACTTTCACCTTGGTTATGGAGAGAGATAGGTGCGCACAACAGGGTAGATTTTACAATTGGGGGAAGGGAAATTACGATGCTGTAAGACAGGATTTGAGGAGCATAAGTTGGGAGCATAGGCTGTCAGGGAAGGATGTGGTGGAAATGTGGAACTTTTTCAAGGAACAGATACGACGTGTCCTTGATATGGATGTACCTATCAGGCAGGAAAGAAATGGTTGTGTTGGGGAGCCTTGGTTGACGAGGGAGGTTGAATGTCTAGTAAAGAGGAAGAAGGAGGCTTACATAAGGTTGAGGAAACAGGGTTCAGACAGAGCAGTGGAGGGATACAGGATAGCCAGAAGGGATCTGAAGAAAGGGATTAGGAGAGCTAAGAGAGGGCATGAAAAATCCTTGGCGGATAGGATCAAGGATAACCCCAAGGCATTTTATGCGTATGTGAGAAACATGAGAATGACGAGAACGAGGGTAGGTCCGATCAAGGACAGCAGTGGGAGATTGTGTATCGAGTCGGAAGAGATAGGAGAGGTCTTGAACGAGTACTTTTCTTCAGTATTTACGAACGAGAGGGACCGTATTGTCGAAGAGGAGAGTGTGAAACGGACTGGTAAGCTAGAAGAGATACTTGTTAGGAAGGAAGATGTGTTGGACATTTTGAACAACTTGAGGATAGACAAGTCCCCCGGGCCTGACGGGATATATCCTAGGATTATGTGGGAAGCGAGAGGGGAAATTGCAGTACCGTTGGCAATGATCTTTTCGTCTTCACTGTCAACGGGGGTGGTACCAGGGGACTGGAGAGTAGCGAATGTTGTGCCCCTGTTCAAAAAAAGGAATAGGGATAACCCCGGGAATTACAGGCCAGTTAGTCTTACTTCTGTAGTAGGCAAAGTAATGGAAAGGGTACTGAGGGATAGGATTTAGGAGTATCTGGAAAGACACTGCTTGATTAGGGACAGCCAGCACGGATTTGTGAAGGGTAGGTCTTGCCTTACAAGTCTTATTGAATTCTTTGAGGAGGTGACCAAGCATGTGGATGAGGGTAGAGCAGTGGATGTAGTGTACATGGATTTTAGTAAGGCATTTGATAAGTTTCCCCATGGTAGGCTTACGCGGAAAGTCAGGAGGCATGGGATAGAGGGAAATTTGGCCAATTGGATAGAAAACTGGCTAACCGGTCGAAGTCAGAGAGTGGTGGTAGATGGTAAATATTCAGCCTGGAGCCCAGTTACAAGTGGAGTTCCGCAGGGATCAGTTCTGGGTCCTCTGCTGTTTGTAATTTTTATTAATGACTTGGATGAGGGAGTCGAAGGGTGGGTCAGTAAATTTGCAGATGATACGAAGATTGGTGGAGTTGTGGACAGTGAGGAGGGCTGTTGTCGGCTGCAAAGGGACTTAGATATGATGCAGAGCTGGGCTGAGGAGTGTCAGATGGAGTTCAACCCTGCCAAGTGTGAGGTTGTCCATTTTGGAAGAACAAATAAGAATGCGGAATACAGGGTTAACGGTAGGGTTCTTAGTCAGGTGGAGGAACAGAGGGATCTTGGGGTCTATGTACATAGATCTTTGAAAGTTGCCACTCAGGTGGATAGAGCTTGTAAGAAGGCCTACGGTGTATTAGCGTTCATTAGCAGAGGGATTGAATTCAAGAGTCGTGAAGTGATGTTGCAGCTGTACAGGACTTTGGTTAGGCCACATTTGGAGTACTGTGTGCAGTTCTGGTCGCCTCACTTTAGGAAAGATGTGGAAGCTTTGGAGAGGGTGCAGAGAAGATTTACCAGGATGTTGCCTGGAATGGAGAATAGGTCGTACGAGGATAGGTTGAGTGTTCTCGGCCTTTTCTCGTTGGAACGGCGAAGGATGAGGGGTGACTTGATAGAGGTTTATAAGATGATCAGAGGAATAGATAGAGTAGACAGTCAGAAACTTTGTCCCCGGGTACAACAGAGTGTTACAAGGGGACATAAATTTAAGGTGAAGGGTGGGAGGTATAGGGGAGATGTCAGGGGTGGGTTCTTTACCCAGAGAGTGGTGGGGGCATGGAATGTGCTGCCCGTGGGAGTGGTAGAGTCAGAATCATTGGTGACCTTTAAGCGGCAATTGGATAGGTACATGGATGGGTGCTTAATCTAGGATAGATGTTCGGCACAACATCGTGGGCCGAAGGGCCTGTTCTGTGCTGTATTGTTCTATGTTCTATGTTCTAAATCCAATATGGCCTCCCCCCAGTCAGCCTATCTACATATTGAGTCAGGAATCCTTCCTAGGCTCACCTGACAAAAATCAGCTCCATCCAGACCATCTGCAGTACGGGGTTTTCAAACAATATTGGGCAAGTGGAAGTCACCCAGAACAACAACAGTTGCATCTGCACCTTTCCAAGATCTGCTGTCCAATCTGTTTTTCCATCTTTCTGCTGCTATTGGGGGGTCTACAGAAAATACTCAATAAAGTGACTGCTCCTCTACTGTACAGACTTCCAGCCCTTATTGACTCAATAGACAATCCGTCCTTAACAACAACCTCCTTTTCTGCAGCTATGATGCACTCTCTAATTAACAATGCTACTCCCCCTCCTCTTTTATCCCCTCCCTGTTCTTCTTAAACGAACATTGGGCGGCACGGTGGCACAGTGGTTAGCACTGCTGCCTCACAGCGCCTGAGACCTGGGTTCAATTCCTGACTCAGGCGACTGACTGTGTGGAGTTTGCACGTTCTCCCCGTGTCTGCATGGGTTTCCTCCGGGTGCTCCGGTTTCCTCCCACAGTCCAAAGATGTGCGGGTCAGGTGAATTGGCCATGCTAAATTGCCCGTAGTGTTAGGTAAGGGGTAAATGTAGGGGTATGGATGGGTTTCGCTTCGGCGGGTCGGTGTGGACTTGTTGGGCCGAAGGGCCTATTTCCACACTGTAAGTCTAATCTAATCTAATCTAAACCCTGGAGGATCCAGCAACCATTCCAGTCCCTGTGAAATCCACATCTCCACTACGGCCATAACGTAGTTGCGAGTACTAATCCATGCTCCAAGTTCATAACTCTTATTCCTGACACTCCTTGCATTGAATCAGACACACTTTAACCCATCCCTTTGTCCTATCAACTGTGTATTCTTCCTGACAGACTCTCTACATTCTATTTCTGCCCGTTTAACAACTATCCTCTCCTCTGATCTGTAGTTCTAGTTCCCACCCCCGGCTAAACTCATTTAAACCCTCCCGAAGTGCTTTAGCAAATCCGCCCAGAATATTGGTGCCTCTCCAGTTCAAGTACAACCCGTCGTTCATGCACAGGTCCCAGAAGATGCAGAAACATGATCACACACACACCAACAGGTTCAAGAACAATGGCTTCCCTGCCATTATTAGACCGATGAATGGACACGCTAACTTCAAATAACGTTGATCTTGTTAATGCTGATCTTGCTTTGTACACCTCCAATGCAGTGTAATGTGTGTGCCTCACTCTGTCTAAGCTCCATATGATTTGTATGTCCTTGTTTACTGTGATCTCTGTCGTGCTCACAAACAAAGTTTTTCGCTGAACTTAGGTACACGTGACTACAATAATCAAATCAAAATGAGCATCAGGACAAGGGCAATCCTGATCTGTACTGTAGGAATGGTCCACATCTCAAGTGTGCTGGGACTAATGTTCTTGCAAAATGGCATAACTAGGGAAGTAAAGGGGGTTTAAATTAAACAGCAAGGATGGGGAAACAAACTTAGGCAAGTGTTACTAATTAAGGGATAAGAATCCATACAGGAGAACAAAATACTAATGTGGAAAATGAAAGTTATAATAAAACATCCCAGTGATATCTGGGAATCAAGAGGCTGAAAGACGAGAGGAACTTGTTGAAATTATAATCAGTAGGAAAGTGGCAAAGTGAGGCTGATGTGGCAAATAAATCTCTGGATCTTCATTACAATGTTGTGGAGGAGATGGCTAGTGATGTAACAGATGTGTTGGTGTCAATTTTCCAAAATTCATTATATGCCAGAGTAGTTTCTTCAGGCTGAACAGTCACAAATCTAACCCCTTTATTCAAGGCTGAGCAGGTAGAAAATATGCAACTATAGGTCAGCTCTGAGCAGGCAGAAAACATGGGACTGTAAGTCAGGTAGCTTGAGGTCTGTCACAGGAAATGAGTTAGAATTTACCATCGAGGTGGTTACAACTGGGCACTTGAAAAAAGCCAAAGTGATTGGAAAAGGGCAGCATAGATTTGGAGAGACATTAGCCTGGTGGTATTGTTGATAGACTGCTAATCCAGAAACCCAGGCAATGTTTTGTGGACCTGGGCGTGAATCTTATCATGGCAGATGGTGGAATTTGAATTCAATAAAAATCAGGAATTGAGAGTCTAATGACGATCATGTCGATTGTTGGGTTTTTCCAACAAATCATCATCATCAAATCAGAAAGGAGCACTTGTTAAAATGATGCCCAAATTTGCATCTTCCACACACAGTTTTTGAACTTAGTTCCTTTGTTTTAATCTAGATGTGCACCATAATAGTTTGTTTTTATTTTTGAAAAGCTGCAATGAGGAGGGGAGGGGGGGGGGGGGGTGGGGGGGCATGGAATTGTGGGCGGGGAGTTTGGGGAATGGATGAATATGGAAGTGCAGTGGGGGGGGTGGTGGAAAATTGCCTCAGACAGCACTTCTCCACACTCACTGGAGCTCTGATACTGCCTGTGCCTATCTCCTTCCTCAAATGATCGTGCAGTAACCCCCAACTCCAATCATTGGTTACATCTTATTTGTTTACCTGAGATCATGAAATGCAAGCTGTGTCCAGGATTAACTTTAGGCTCTTCCCTCAGCACTTACTCCATCAAACCTCTTAAGAATCCTTATGTTTCAATAAGATCCCTCCTCATTCTTCTAAGCTCCAATGAGTCGAGTCCCAACCTGTTTAGACTTTGCTTATACCAGGGTTCATCTTAGTGAACCTTCTCTGAACCGACTCCAGTGAAATGATATTTTTCCTTAAATAAAGGGGAGCAAAACTGCTCAAAGCATTCCAGATGGGGTCTCAACACCATAAACAGTTGCAGTAAGACTTCCCTACTCTTATAAGCCAACCGTCTTGAAATAAGGGCCAACGTTCCATTAGCCTTCCTGATCACCTGCTGCACCTTGGGCTAGCTTTGTGTTTTGTGCATAAGTACCCCCAAGTCCCTTTGTGTTGCAGCTTTCTGCAGTTTCTTTCCATTTAGATAATAAATTGCTTTTCTAGACCTCTGATCAATATAGATAACCTTGCACCTATAAAAGTCAAACATCATCTGCCAAATTTTGGCCCATTCACCTAATCTTTCTACATCCATTTGTAAATTTCTAATTTCTTCATTGCAAGACATTACTTTAAGTTTAGAAAAAAAGAGACATGCAATTAGCAAATTTTGTTTGATGAATGTTTGTTGACCAAAATAGGAGTTAGGATGTCATGTTTGTACAGGACGTTGGAGAGACCTCTTCTGGAATACTGTGTGCAGTTCTGGTTGCCCTGTTATAGGAAAGATATTATTAAATTGGAGAGGTTTTGGAAACGATTTACCAGGATGTATCCAGGAACGAGGGTTTGAGATATAAAAGTAAACCAGAAAGGCTGAGACATTTTTCACTGGGGCATGGGAGGTTGAGGGGTGACCTTATTGAGGTTTATAAAATCATGAGGGGATAGATAAGATGAATGACAAGCGTATGTTTTCTAGGGTGGGGGTGTTCAAGACTAGGGGCATACTTTTTAAAATCTTTTTCCTCTCAAAAATATGCGAGGGGCAACTTTTTCTTTATATACAAAGTGGTTCGTGTGAGGAATGAACTGCCAGAGAAAATGATGGATTTAGGTATAATTACAGTATTCAAAAGACATTTAGATAAGTTGTGAATAGGAACAGTTTGAAGGGATATAAGCCAAGTGCAGGTAGGTGGGACTAGTTCGGGATTATGGTTGGCATGGACTGGTTTGACCGAAGAGTCTGTTTGCATGCTGTATGACTCGATGACTCTATAAATTACATTTTCACATAATTTAGTATCATCTGCAAATTTGACTACAGTACATTCTATCCCCACAGCCAAGTCATCAATACAGATTGTAAATAGTTGGAGCCCCAAAGACCGAACCCTGTGGCACCCCACTAGTTACATCTTGCAACCCCAACTCCGTTTTCTGTTGGTTAGCCAGTCCTCTTTCTAAGCTAATAAACTATTTTCTTAAAAGTTGTAAAAGCAGCTCAAATCTGACACTGCATTAAGACAGACAAAATACCTCACTCTACATAAAATAATAAACTGCATTTATGGTGCACATTAATTTCCATATCAAACATTCTTAAGGGAATTTTATCTAGGTTCCAGCCCCTCATTGTCATCAGAGCATTACACCGTGACCTTTCCCCATTACGGAGTCAGATATTACTAGGGGGCATAGCTTTAAATTAAGGGGTGGGAGGTATAGGACAAATTTTAGGGGTAGATTCTTTACTCAGCGAGTCGTGAGTTCATGGAATGCCCTGCCAGTAACAGTGGTGGACTCTCGCTCTTTATAGGCATTTAAATAGGCATTGGATAGGCAAATGGAGAATAGTGGGCTAGTGTAGGTTAGGTGGGATTTGATCGGCACAACATCGAGGGCCGAAGGGCCTGTACTGCGCTGTATTTTTCTATGTTCTATGTTCTAATCTTTTATCAAAGGATTCCCTCAACCTTTGACTGTCCCCAGAGCATGCCCCTGGATCTTAGAATGCACCAGTCTCCAATACCCACAATGAATGCTCTTTGCAACGGATGACCAGCAGGATTATGGTCTACACCTGAGGTGTAGTTCCAGTGCACAGGAGGATGAGAGTAGGGAGGACATGGACAGGATTTTACAGTCACAGGAATGTGCTGGCAGACAGCAAGGTGGTTTGAAGCAAGTCTAATTCAACACCAGAAGTATCCAAAATAAGATAGGTGAGCTTGCAGCATGGATAGGTACCTGGGACTTCGATGTTGTGGGCATTTTGGAGGCATGGATAGAGCAGGGCAAGGAATGGACGTTGTAGGTTCCAGGGTTTAGATCTTTCATTAAGAACAGGCAAGGTGGTAAAAGAGAGGGAGGCATGGCTTTGTTAGTCAAGGATAGTATAATGATGGCTGAAAGAACTTTAGACGAGTACTCTTCTACTGAAGTAGTGTGGGCTGAGGTTAGAAACAGGAGAGGAGAGGACATATTGTTGAGAGTTTTTTTTTTAAAATAGGCCTCTGCAAAGTTCCAGGGAGGTGGAAGAGAGGATTCGCAAAACGATTCTGGGTAGGAGTGAAGGGAACAGGATGATCATTATGGGGACCTTAATTTCCCCAACATTGACTGGAAATGCTATAACTCTAGTACGTCGGATGGATCGTTTTTTGTCCAATGTGTGCAGGAGGGATTCCTGACACAGTATGCCGAAGGGCCGACAAAAGGGGAGACAACGCTGGATCTGGTGCTTGGTAATGAACCAGGCCAGGTGTTTGATTTAGTGGTTGGTAAGCACTATGGGCAGAGTGACCATAATTCAGTAATATTTGTTTTTGCAATGGAAAGGGATAAGTACATGCCACAGGGCAAGAGTTATTGATGGGGGAAGGGCAATTATTAGGGAGGCATAGAATGGGGTAGCAAAATGCAGGAAATGGGAGCAATCGAAATGTGGAGTTGATTTAAGGAACAGATATTATGTGTCCTTGATAGGCATGTCCCTATCAGGCAGGGTGAAAGTGATAAGGTCAGGAAACCGTGGTTTACTAAAGAAATTGTATCTCTTGTTAAGCGGAAGAGGGAAGCTTCTGTGATGTTGAGACGAGATGGTTCATATGATGCGTTGGAGAGTTACAGATCAGCTAGGAAGGATTTAAAGACGGAGTTAAGAAGAGCAAAGAGGGTACATGAGCAGTCTTTAGCAGGTAGAATAAAAGGAGAATCCTGTCTCTTTCTATTGGTCTGTGAGGAATAAAAGGATGACTAGGTTAGGAATAGGGCCAGTCAAAGACAGAAGTGGGAAGTTGTGTGTGGACTCTGTGGAAATTGGTGAGGTGCCAAATGAATATTTCTCATCGGTTTTCACTCAGGAAAAGGAGAATATTGTAGAGAAGAAGAATGATATACTGGCTATTAGACTAGAAAGGATTGAGGTTAGCAAGGAGGAGGTGTCATCAATTCTAGAAGGTGTGAAAGTAGATAAGTCTCCAGGCTGAATGGGATTTATCCGAGGATTCTTTGGGAAGCTCAACAGGAGATAGCCGAGCCTTTGGCCTTGATCTTTGGGTCGTCATTGTCAACAGGTTGTCCAGAGGACTGGAGGATTGCAACTGTTGTGCCCTTGTTCAGGAAGGGCAGTAGAGATGACCCAGGTAATTATAGACCAGGAAGCCTTACGTTTGTTGTAGGAAAGGATTATGAGAGATAGGATTTATAATCATCTAGCAAGCAACAAGTTGATTGGAGATAGTCAACATGGTTTTGTCAAGGGCAGGTTGTGTCTCTCAAATCTCATTGAGTTTTCTGAGAAGGTGACCAAGTATGTGGATGAGGGTAGGGCAGTTGACATGGTGTACATGGACTTCAGTAAAGCCTTTGATAAGATTCCACACGGTAGGCTTTTGGAGAAAATGCAGAAGCAGGATTGAGGATTATTTTGCAGTTTGGATTAGAAACTGGCTTTCTGTAAGAAGGCAGCAAGTGGTGGTTGATGGAAAATATTCAGCCTGGAGTCCAGATATCACGATGTGCCACAAGAATCTGTTTTGGGACCATTGCAGTTTGTCATTTTTATAAATGACTTGGACACAGGCATTGGTGGATAGGTTAATAAGGTGGGTTTGCAGTTAACACTAAAGTCAGTGGAATGGTGGACAGTGTGGAAGAATGTTGCAGGTTCTGGGGGGACTTGGATAAACTGCAGAATTGGGCTGAGGGGTGGCAAATGGAGTTAAATGCAGATAAATGTGAGGTGCTTCACTTTGGGAATAACAGGAAAGCAGAATACTGGGTCAATGGAATGGTAGTGCAGATGTGTCGAGGGATCTTGGTGTTCACGTACACAGATTCCTGAAAGTTGCCACCCAGGTGGATAGTGCTGTTAAGAAGGCATACGGTGTTTTCGGTTTTATTGGTAGAGGGATCGGGTTCCGGATCCGTGATGTTATGATGCAACAACGCAAAATGCTAGAGAAGCTGCACTTGGAATATTGTGTACAGTTCCGGTCACCCCTTTACATGAAAGATGTGGAAGCATTGGAAAAGGTGCAGAAGAGATTTACCAGGATGTTGCCTAGTCTGGAAGAAAGGTCTTATGAGAAAATGCTGAGGGCTTGCGTCTGTTCTCATTGGAGAGAAGGAGGCTAAGAGGGGATTTAATAGAGAAAAACAAGGTGATCAGAGGGTTAGATAGGGTGGACAGTGAGTCATTTTCCTAGGATGATGACGTTGGCTTGTACGAGGGGGCATAGCTGCAAACTGAGGGGTGATAGATTTAAGACAGATGTCAGAGGCAGGTTCCTCACTCAAAGGGTGGTAAGGGCGTGGAATGCCCTGCCTGCCAATGTAGTTAAGACCACAAGACATAGGAGTGGAAGTAAGGCCATTCGGCCCATCGAGTCCACTCCGCCATTCAAATCATGGCTGATGGGCATTTCAACTCCACTTACCAGCGTTCTCCCCGTAGCCCTTAATTCCTCGAGACAACAAGAATCTATCAATCTCGGCCTTGAAGACATTTAGCGTCCCTGCCTCCACTGCACTCCGTGGCAATGAATTCCACAGGCCCACCACTCTCTGGCTGAAGAAATGTCTCCGCATTTCTGTTCTGAATTGACCCCCTCTAATTCTAAGGCTGGGTCCACGGGTCCTAATCTCCTCGCCTAACGGAAACAATTTCCTAGCGTCCACCCTTTCCAAGCCATGTATTATCTTGTACGTCTCTATTAAGTCTCCCCTTAATCTTTTAAACTCCAATGAATACAATCCCAGGATCCTCAGCCGTTCCTCATATGTTAGACCTGCCATTCCAGGGATCATCCGTGTGAATCTCCGCTGGACCCGTTTCAGTGCCAGTATGTCCTTCCTGAGGTAAACCCAGCCACATTAGGGGCATTTAAACAGTCCTTTGATAAGTATGTAGATGACGATGGGATAGTGTTGGGGATGGGCTGAGATAGTCCACAGGTCGGCACAACACTGAGGGCTGAAGGGCCTGTTCTGCATTGTATTATTCTATGTTCTTTGTACATTATGGAATGTTTTCTGGAAATTTAAATATATATAATCCTGCTGGTTACGTCTTCAAAGAGCAGTATAACTTTGGCAGATATGACTTTCCCTTTATTAAGGAATGCTGACACTTCTTAACATATTATGCATTTCTAAAAGCTGCAACAGTTTCCCAGCAGAGGCCTGCACCACAAAGCTGTTCAGACAATCCTCAACAAAAAACACCCAGCTCTTTCTGGATCTGGTTTTCAAATGGTACATTTCAGAAGGAGACCTTATGATTCTCCAGTTTTTGTAATGATTAAATTTATGCAGAGAAGATTAATGACCGAATTGAAAAAGAATTATATAACCTGGTGCTAGAATTCAAGTTTGCTGTGAAGTTTGCACTATTAAAAATTCTGGTCACATTCCAAACACTACATTACAGCCTCAGCGTTCAGTTTACATGTTGACACCATTACTTTGGCAATTGCAAGTAGGTATTTTCACTGAACTAGTAAAGCAATGAAAACTAAATACTATTCCTTCCAACAGGACTGGAAACGACACCCAGCCATACTGGCAATTGGCAAAAGAACACGGAGATTTTTTTTTAAAATGCAGTGAATTGCTATAATCTGGAATGCATTGCCTGAAGCAGATTCAGTCACTATTTTCAAAAGCAATTAGATAATTGCCCTAAGCAGAAAAGAAAATTGCAGGGCTGTGTGGAGAAAGCAGGAGAGTGCAACAAATATATACATACTCTTTTGAAGAGACACAAAGGGATACACAGCTTCCACCATACTACAAAATTCCGAGTGAGAAGATAGGAGCAGTCGTAGTCCCAATTTTAATTTCTGTTGTTTTTAAAATTGGTGGTGAGGTTGGGCCTACACAGCACTTTACCAATGAATCAGTCAACTAATTGGTTACTGCTGCAGGCAGAGCAGCCAAATCGGAATGTGACTCACAATCGCTGTGTTAAACAGATAGACTCGTTTGATTCCAAGCACTCACTTCCTTGGTCTTGCAATGTCTTATTCTTAGTAGGGAAATGGTAGGCATAGTGACCATGATCTTTTGTCATTAAAATAAACTTTGCAACATGCTCACAATAAGGATACCTTGATAAAAAACATATTTTATACTGCTGCTTGTGGTTAGCCCAATGATGGAGAAACCTCTGTAGCTTTTCAATTCTGTTCAAATGGACAAATACAGACACTTTTCTTTCCCCACCGGATGTCACTTTTTAAAAGAGTTCTTACTGCTCTTGCAGTTTCAAGCATTTAATTTCTCTTACAGTCTCCATATGGAATTTTAAACCCTAGCACCCTACATTTCAATTGTTTTTACAGTGAACAGAACACAGCAGCTTATGAGTTCGATCCTTGCTGCCAGCTCGAGTTTTCTTGTAGGCAACACATCCTTTAAATTCACAGAATTATTTCTGGTTGTCTCTATCAGTCTTCCAACCCTTGCATCACATTTTATCACTGTCATCATTTATTCAAACTTATCCATTTGTTCGGGTGTGACGCCATCCATTTATATCTCATTCTACCTTCTCCTAACAACTATTTCTTTTTTGTCTTTTATAGAGTCATACAGCATGGAACCAGACCCTTCGATCCAACTAGTCCATGCTGACCACTTTCCCAAACTAAACTAGCCCCACCTCCCTGCACTTGGCCCATATCCCTCCAAACATTTCTTATTCATATACTTATCCAAATGTCTTTTAAACATTGTAACTGTACTTGCATCCACCGCTTCCCCTAACAGTTCATTGCACACACTAATCACTCAAAATGCATTGTGTCCTCTTTAAATCTTTCTCCTCTCACCTTAAAAATCGCCCTTAGGATTGAAATCCCCCAAATTAGGGAAAAAAATTCACCTTATCTCAGCTCCTCAAGCTTTTATAGACCTCTCTGGTCAACCCTCAATCTCCTACACTTTACGGAAAAACACCCAGTCTATGTTCATACCTCAATCTCTTCATTCCCAGTGACATCCTGGTGAATTTTTTCTGAACCCTCTCCTGTTCAATAATATCTCTTCTATAACAGGGCAACTAGAACTGCACACAATATTCCAGAAGAATCCTCACCAACGTCCTGCACAACCTCAACATGACATTGTAACTCCTACACTTTATGGTCTGAGGAATGAAGACACTTTCGTAACCACCCTATATGTGACGCAAATTTCAAAGGTTTACGTACCTGAACCCCTAGGTCTCTCTGTTCTACAACACGACCTAGGGCACTACTAATGTACAAATCCTGCCCTTGTTTGTTTTACCAAAATGCAACACATTGCATTTATCTAAACATGTTATCTGTTTGCATTTTATCATAGGTTGCTCTTCGGCTAAACACTCCATCTTTGTACACCAACTCTAACTCCAGCCTGTGCTTCACCAGTTCTTGTTTCAATGTGCCAATATTTTCCTATGATGATTTTCAACGACATGTTGAGATGACTTTGAAACAGGCCGAGTATACACAGGGAAGGTGACTGAGGAATGCAACCTTCAGGGCTTGGGTTGTAGGGATGGAAAAGTAAAGGGATGGATGTCATTTATTGAATTTCTGAGCCAGGATGAGAATTTTAAGAGAGGACTTTGACATTAAGGGAAACAATATAGATAGGGTGATACAATAGGACTTGACTCAGGATGGGATATAAATGCCAGAGTTCTGAATAATTGGAAGTTTACACCAGGTGGAGGATGGATCGCTGGCTGGAAAGATCAAACAGGCCGAGGCAGCAAGTGACAGAAGCGTGAATGGGAGGACATGAAGGTACAAAAGTAGCCCATTTGGCTCTTAAAATCTACTGTGTCATTCAACAACACTATGACTGATCGGTTTGCGTTACAAATTCTTCATTTCCATTTACCCCAATAACCCTTGAATCACTGCCTATTAAAAGTCTATTCTCCTCTATCTTAAGAAAAAAAACCAATAACTCTGCCTCCACCACCTTCTGACTTGAAAATCACACAACTGCATGAGAGGGAAATTCTCCTTCTCTCTGTCATGAAATCTCTACAGTGTGAAAGCAGGCCATTCGGTCCATCAAGTCTACACTGACCCAGCCAGATCTACTCCCCTACCTATTCCCTTAACTCAGCATTTCCTATGGCTAATCCATCTAGCCTACACATCCCTAGACACTATGGCCAATTTAGCATGGCCAATTCACCTAACCTGCACATCTTTGGACTATGGGAGGAAACTGGCACACCCAGAGGAAACCCACGCAGACATAGGGAGACCATGCAAACTCCACACAGACAGAAGTTCGAGGGTGGAACTTAACCTGGGTCTCTGGTGCTGTGAGACACCAGTGTTAACACTGTCCTGACAAGGCAACTCCTAATTTTAAGCAGTGTCCCTAGTTATGGACCAACTCACAAGGGGAAACATCCTTTGCACATCCATCTCGTGGGGACTCATTCAGGATCTTATCCACTTTAATCAAGCCATCACTCACTCTTCTGAACTCCAGTGGAAATATGTCCTGCTTGTCCAACCTTTTAGAATAGAATAGACTTAGTGTGGAAACAGGCCCTTCGGCCCAACAAGTCCACACCGACCCGCCGAAGCGCAACCCACCCATACCCCTACATTTACCCCTTACCTAACACTACGGGCAATTTAGCATGGCCAATTCACCTGACCCGCACATCTTTGGACTGTGGGAGGAAACCGGAGCACCTGGAGGAAACCCACGCAGACACGGGGAGAATGTGCAAACTCCACACAGTCAGTCACCTGAGTCGGGAATTGAACCCGGGTCTCAGGCGCTGTGAGGCAGCAGTGCTAACCACTGTGCCACCGTGCCGCCCATCATAAGGCAACCTGCTCATTCCAGGTATCAATCTGGTAAACCTCTTCTGAACTACCTCCAAGGTACTTAAATCCATGCTGAAACAAGGGGAGCTTCAGTGACAATTAGGATGAGGCTGGTGGAGGTTGGTGTAGGGAACTTTTCTGATGAAGAGGAGATGGGATCAAAAGCTCCATTTGGGACTGAACAATCTGACAAAGACATTGGAATCAATGACGAGAAGCAAGCACTTGATCAGGGGCCAGCTTTATGAGTTAAACCTTCCCAGAATTCAGCAGGAAGAAATTGTAGCTCACCTAAGGCTGGATGGTGGACAGGACAGCAGCAGTATGGGCTGGTCAGGAGAGAGGTGGGTGAAACTTTCATTCTGAACTAGAATTAAAGCAGAGTGTGTTACTCTATTCTGAGCTTGACTTTTGTCTTGAATAAAATGGCACGAGAGATGCAAAGCACAAGCAAATTAATTCATATTTTGTTAGAATATGCAAATATGTCCAGGCACATTGTTTTCCCTATTTTCTAATTTGAGGTGATCAAAGAAAAATGAGTGACCTTAGTTAGTGTGCAGGGAGCACCACAGACAGAGCACCAAGTAATCTCACGAGGTTAGTATTAAGTCAGAGGAAAGTAATACAAGATTGTAAAAATATATGATTGCGTTAATTTGAAGTGGTGGGCAGACAGTGTTCCTGGAGCAGCCATTCTATCATCTCAGCTACTCCAGGGAGTCCACAGCCTCATATGTACTGCAATGATTGCAGTCATAATATTTATAACTGGGTGGCGCAATGGCTCAGTGGTTACCATAGCTGCCTGGGACCTGGCTTCAATTCCACCCATGGCCGACAGTCTGTGTACAGTTTGCACATTTTTCCCAGGTCTGTGTGGATTTGCTTCAGGTGCTCCTGTCTCCTCCCAGTCCAAAGCCATGCAGGCTAGGTGGATTGGCCATGCTAAACTAGCCATAGTGTCCACGGATGTGCAGCTAGATGGATTAGGAAATGCAGGGTTACTGGCATAGAGTAGGGGAATGGATGTTCTGCAGGGTGTCAGTGTGATTCAATGGGCCATATGGCCTGTTTCCATGCTGTAGGGATTTTATGATTTCTGTGAGAGACCAAATGTTCAGGGAACTGCAAGGTGATGTGTATTCAAATTTGGCTCTTACCTTTCCAAAGTTCATTTGGAGCAAATTTTGTGCAGAATAACAATGATTTATTTTTAGCCTCAAAGAAACTTTGATTGAGGGATTTAGGACAACCTACTTGAGTCAGCTGCTGTAAGCAACTTTTAGATTCGTTCTCTCCACCCCAGACCACAATTCACTTTAGGATTAGAGTTGGGTAATAGGGAGAGGCTGTAGCAGCTGATACTTTCAGCTACGCTGTTGTGGAATATACAATTGTCACATTGTTGATCAAAGAGTGGGAATGTGAGTAACTACAGCAGAGGGAGAAAAAAAAGACTGATCATGTTCTTTAAAATATGAAGTTGACTGATGGGAGGTCAGAGAAATAACTATTTGGCAATGACAAAACAATGGGTTACTTGACGACACTAAATGCAAAGACCATTTACTCATAAAATCATAGAATCCATACAGCGCAGGAAGAGGCCATTCAGCCCATTGAGTGTGCACCAACCCATTCAGAAACCCATCCAGACCCAGCCAAACCTGTAACCCTGCATTTACAATGTGAGCGTATATTTCTGCACAAAGATAATCCTACAATGGGACAAAGCTGCCCAAAGGAAACAATCACAGGTCCAACACTTAAAATCTTTAGGACCCATCTTTAAAGTTACTTCCATTTGTAAGTTTGACGTTATCAGGACCACCATCTTGGCAGAACACATCTGGTCCAGCTGGCACCAACTGTTGACAGAATACAGATTTAGTCTGTGATGCCAACACAAATTAATATAGAAGCAAAATTCCTTTTCTTTTACCACCTTGTGGGATGGATAGTTCTTAGGTTACTCTGCATAGATGAAGGATTTTACAGAACTGTTGATAAAAAATTAACTGTGGCCAATACCGAATACAGTGGAAAAGATGGAGTCAATGAGTGTGGACAGGGTGGGATGCCCTTCGGAGGGTCAGTGCAGACTTGTTGGACTGAATGGCCTCTTTCCGCACTGTAGGGATTCTATGGTTCTCTGGCTCCATCTGCAACAGGGACAGGAAAGTAAGCTTGTTTAAGAATTTAAGGCCTTTCACTAATCTTGCACACCCTCCAGTGTCGTCAGGAGCTCTCATTCACCTCCTCAGAAGTATAAGTGTGTTTTTAGCTGCCAGGATCCAAAATGAAAAGAATATTATAATCAGCAGCAACGCTGAGTGAGGTATGGTGGGTTGCTGTTATGTAGGGGGAATTGAATGAATTGCATGAGTGCGATGTTGACAATTCTTTTCACTTTGGAACTAAGATGCATTGTCAGGCTAAAGTAAAATAAGGTTTCCACTGCAAATGACCTAAACTAGATTTGATCTGGGGACATACTGAATGATGAAGTGGTTAAATTGCCATTCTACCATAAGATTAATTGTGGTCGAAGCAAATTTTGCTTCTGATCCTAAATCAGGGATTTGCAGAATCTGTTCAGAAACATATGCAATCAAATCTGTTGGATACAAGAAAACTCATCTACCATAGGCTTTTTAAATCTGTTCTCTCCTTGTTAAGTGCCCTCATGTAATACAACTTATTGAAGCAAACTATGTGGCAGTAGTTGTGTGTATAGAATCTCTGTAGATATGGAAGTAGATGAAATCCTGCTCTGCCTTCAGCAGTGAGTAATGCTGGACGAAAATATTGAGACACTCCAGTACATTAACTCCAGCCAATGCAATACACTAGAAACCACACAAATCAATTAGAAGTGACTATATTTGAAATTTGAAGATTTTCCCACATATCATCATGAATTGTTCTACAAGTCTGCCTGAATACTGTCCCCTTATTCCATAAGAGTCCTGCAAAGTCCTCATGAAGGCATTTCGAATATCAGTCCAGCCTAGCACTCCACAGTGTCAAGTGGTTCAGCTCAAATAACATTAGCAACAAAGGCCCTTTAGACAGCTCCTCTAAAATAGTAAAATGCCTCAAGGTGCTTCACTGCAAAAATTCATGTCACCACATTGTAGTAATGACCAGACTTAAAAATACTTCATTACAGAGAGGTAGTCACTCCCCAGAAAAAAGAAAAAGAAAAAGACAGTTAGGGGACAGAAAGGGAACTGGCAGGTAGTGCAGAGATCCCCTGTGGCCATTCCCCTCAACAATAAGTATACTGTTTTGGATACTGTTGCGTGGGGAATGACTTACCAGGGGAAAGCAGTGGGGCACCTGCTGCTCAGAAGGGAAGGGGGAAGAGGAACAGAGCAGTAGTCATTTGGGACTCAATAGTTAGGGGGACAGATAGGAGAGATACTCACGATTGGTGTGTTGCCTCCTGGGTGCCAGGGTCCGTGATGTCTCTGATTGTGTTTTTGGGATCCTTCGGGGGGATGGAGTGCCGCCCCAAGTCATGGTCCACATTGGCACCAATGACAGAGGTTGGAAGAGAGATGGGGATTTAAGGCAGAAATTCAGGGAACTAGGATGGAAGCTTCGAGCTAGGACAAACAGAGTTGTTTTCTCTGGTTTGCTGCCCGTGCCACGTGCTAGTGAGGTGAGGAATAGGGAGAGAAAGGAGTTGAACACATGGCTACAGGGATGGTGCAGGAGGGAGGGTTTCGGGTTTTTAGATAATTGGAGCTCTTTCTGGGGTAGGTGGGACCTCTACAAGGAGGATGGTCTTCATCTAAAACAGAGGAGTACCAATATCCTGGGTGGGAAATTCGCTAAGGCTATTAAGGTGGATTTAAACTAATACAGCAGGGGGATGGGAACCAAAATTGTAGGACAGGTACAGAAGAGGATGAGAGTAGGGAGTTCCAAAATCAAGTATGTGACACCGGGAAGCGAGAACCTGGTTTGAAGTGTGTGTATTTCAACGTGAGGAGCATCTGAAATAAAGTGGGTGAACTGGCAGCGTGGGTTAGTACCTGGGACTTCGATGTTGTGGCCATTACGGACACATGGGGATAGAGCAGGGACAGGAATAGTTGTTGCAGGTTCTAGGATTCAGATGTTTCAGTACGAACAGAGAAGATGTAAAAGAGGGTGAGGTGTGGCATTGGTGATCAGGGACAATATTACAGTTGTAGAAAGGATGTTAACTGAGGTAAGAAACAGGGAAGGAGAAGTCACCATGCTGGGAGTTTTCTATCGGCCTCCAAATAGTCCCAGAGATGTAGAGGAAAGGATAACAAAGAGGATTCTTGATAGGAGTGAGAGGGGCAGGGCTGTTGTCATGGGGGACTTCAACTATCCAAATATTGACTGGGATCACTATAGTACAAGTACTATAGATGGGTCAGTTTTTGTCCAGTGTGTGCAGGAGGGCTTTCTGACACAGTATGTAGACAGGCCTTCAAGAGATTAGCCACTTTAGATTTAGTACTGGGTAATGAGCCTGGCCAGGTGTTAGAGTTGGAAGTAGGTGAGCACTTTAGAGACAGTGATCACAATTCTGTCAGGTTTACTTTAGTGATGGAAAAGGATAGGTGTACTCCACCGAGCAAGAGTTACAGCTGGGAGAAGAGAAATTACGATGCGATTAGGAAAGATTTAGGAAGCGTAGAATGGAGAAGGAAACTGCAGGGGATGAGCACATTCAAGGAAAAGCTCCTGTGTCCTAAATAAGTACATACCTGTCAGGCAGGGAGGAAGGTATAGAACACGTGAGCCGTGGTTTACTAAGGAAGTGGACTCCCTGGTCAAGAAGAAGGAGGCTTATGTTAGGACAAAATGTGAAAACCCAGTTAGGGCGCTTGAGGGTTACAAGAAAGTCAGGAAAGACCTAAAAAGAGAGCTCAGAAGAGCCAGGAGGAGACATGAGAAGTTGTTGGCGGATAGGATCAAGCTTTCCACAGGTATGTCAGGAATAAAAGAATGATGAGAGTTAAATTAGGGTCAATCAAGGATAATAGTGGGAAGTTGTGTGTGGAGTCAGAGGAGAGAGGGGAAGCACTAAATAAATATTTTTCGACAATGTTCACTACAGAAAATGAAAATGTTGGCGAGGAAGATACTTGCATCTAGACTAGAAGAGATTGAGGTTCACAAGGAAGAGGTATTAGAAATACTGCAGAAAATAGACAAGTCCCCTGGGCCGGATGGGATCTATCCTAGGATCCTCTGGGAAGCAAGGGAAGAGATTGCCGAGCCTTTGGCATTGATCTTCAAATCATCATCTACAGGAACAGTGCCTGAGGACTGGAAGATAGCAAATGTGGTTCCCTTGTTCAAAAAGGGTAGTAGAGACAACCCTGGTAATTACAGACCAGTGAGTCTCACTTCAGTTATTGGTAAAGTGTTGGAAAAGGTTATAGGAGATGGTTATAAATCCTATCTAGAAAAAATTAATCTGATCAGGGACAGTCAGCATGGTTTCGTGAAGGGTAGGTTGTGCCTAACGAGTCTTATTGACTTTTTTGACAAAGTGACCAAACAGGTAAATGAGTGTAAACTGGCTAATGTGGTGTATATGGATTTCAGCAAGGTGTTCGATAAGGTTCCCCACAGTATGCTATTATACAAAATGCGGAGAAATAGGATTGTGGGATACATGGCAGTTTGGATCAGTAATTGGCTTGCTGAAAGAAAACAGAGGGTTGTAGTTGATGGAACATGTTCAGCTTGGTGTCCAGTTACTAGCAGCATACCGCAAGGGTCGGTGATGGGTCCACTGCTGTTCGTCATTTTTATAAATGACCTGGTTGAGGGCTTAGAAGGGTGGGTTAGTAAATTTGTGGATGACACTGAGGTTGGTGGAGTTGTGGATAGTGACGAAGGATGTAGTGGGTTGCAGAGCTGGGCTGAGAGGTGGCAAATGGAGTTTAATGTGGACAAGTGTGAGGTGATACACTTTGGATGGAGTAATCGGAATGCAAAGTACTGGGCTAATGGTAAGATTCTTGGGAATGCAGATGAGCAGAGAGATGTTGGTGTCCATGTACACAGATCCCTGAAAGTTGCCACCCACATTGACAGGGTTGTTAAGAAGGCATAGAGTGTTTTGGCCTTTATTAATAGAGGGATTGAGTTCCAGAACCAGGAGGTAATGCTGCAGCTGTACAAAGCCCTGGTACGGCCACACTTGGAGTATTGTGTACAGTTCTGGTCACCGCATTATAAGAAGGATGTGGAAGCTTTGGAAAGGGTGCAGAGGAGATTTACTAGGATGTTGCCTGGTATGGAAGGAATGTCTTACGAGGAAAGACTGAGGTCCCTGAGGCTGTTCTTGTTAAAGAGAAGGTGGTTGAGAGGTGACTTAATAGAAACATACAAGATATTCAGAGGGTTAGATAGGGTGGACAGGGACAGTTTTTTTCCAAGTACGGTGACGGCCAGCACGAGGGAACACTACTTTAAAGTGAGGGGAGATAGGTATAAAGCAGATGTCAGAGGTAGTTTCTTTACTCAGAGAATAGTAAGGGTATGGAATGCTTTTCCTGCAACGGTAGTAGATTCACCAAGTGTAAGAGCATTTAAGTTGACATTGGACAGGTATATGGACATACATGGAATAGTATAGGTGGGATGGGCTTCAGATTAGTACAACAGGGCTGCGCAACATCGAGGGCCGTAGGGTCTGTACTGTGCTGTAAAGTTCTATGTTGTATAACTGTAAAATGCTACAGAACAGCAGAATCAATGATCACGAAAAAACACTTTATACATGGAGTTATTTAGCTTTCTACAAAGCAGTTATAAATGCCATTCTATTTTGCTGCTAATCTCGCAAAGATTATGTAAGAAAGAGGAAGGAGGAATGAAATGGAGTAGACACTCTGGACTATATTTGGTCAGTCTTTGGGGCTGGAAATAGGGGGAACTTATTGTTTTTCAGGGAGAGTCACTCGGAGGGCGATTGACCTTTAACCTGCTACAATGGCAGGAACCTTGGTGACACAGCCATCCATTAGGCCTGCTTAAGGAAAGCTGGCTGCCATGAGGAGGTCATTGCCTAAATGGTACTATCACAAAACTGTTCATCCGAAGCTCAGGAGAAGGCGATTGGTTTTATATGGATCCAGGTTCAAATCCCAGATTATGGAATTTGAATTCAGTAAAAATTAAAAGACCCTGTAACCATTATTATCAGGAAGAACCCAATAATGACCTTTAGGAAAGGAAAAGTCGAAAAATGTGGAAAAGCACAGCAGGTCAGGCAGCATCCAAGAAGCAGAGAGTTGACATTTCAGGCATTAGCCCTTCATCAGGAATGTGGAGGGGGGAGGGGGTGAGAGATAAATAAGGGGCTGGGATGAGGGAAGATGGGTGGGATGGCAATAGCTGGATGTAGGTGGGAGGTGATTGTGATAGGTTGGTGGGGAGGGTGGTGTGGTTAGGTGGGAAGGAAGATGGACAGGCAGGATGGAGCGAGATGTCGAGTTAGAGGGTTGGATTTTGGATGGGGGTGGGGGGGGTGGGGTGGGGAGATGTGGAAACTGGTGAAGTCAATGTTGATGCCATGTGCTTGTAGGGTCCCAAGGTGGAAGATGAGGCGTTCTACCTCCAGTTGGCAGGTGGGTTTCATTTGTTGGTGGAGGTGCCCTAGGACTTGCATGACATTGGGGGAAAGGAAACGTGCTATCCTTACTTGTGACTCCAGGCCAACAGCAATATAGTTGATTCTTAACTACCCTCTGGGTAACTGGGGAATGGGCAATAATTACAGGCCTAGCACATCCCTTGATTGAATAAACTAATATTTGATATAATTGGCACAATTAACTTAGTTGGCTCCAGGAGCAGGTGAGGGGCTCTTCTTAATGGATGCTCCAATGCCCATGGAGGCAAAAAATCAATATCAATTGCAAAGAGATTTAAATTTCGATACAGTTAGCACTACTCACATTCTGACAAAACCGTGAAAGCAGCTGTACAAAGGCTCTCATCAGCCATTTTAAAAAAAGTCAACAGAAAATTCTGTCCAGCAAGATCGTTGAGATAATGGGAATGGGTACATTACATCAATTTTAGTCAAATATAGTTGTGACAACCTCCCACTCCCTGTACTACAACTGTGAAGATTATCATGCCAGAAAATGCAGTAAGCTATTCAAACCTATCATTTCTATGCTTATAAATAAATAAATGAGTACATGCTTTAGGCTGGTAATTAATATGGAGACAAACCAAACATGCTACAATAGTGGAGCACAACTTATGTTGCCATAAGGAATGTTGGTAAAAATATGGAGTTCATTTGTTGATTTGATTACCATCGCCAATTTAAAATTAAAGTAGCTATAAATTAAAGAATCACAGCACAGTGGGAGTTTAGTTTTCCAATCAAGCAGGATAACCTACATAAACTGTGAAGATGCAGTTTCATAAAATTCATCAACAGCGACTTACTTTCACTGTTACAGCTATAACAAAAAGAAAGTCACCAAATGGGAACTCAGATGTAATTGTAAAAGATGTAAACATGTACCTGTCACAAATACACATCAAGCTTTTTGCAGTTCATTGTGGAGTTGGCAATGCAGTTGCAACTATACCATTAAATGGAACTTAGAAAAAAATAAAATTCCTAAATCCACAAAAAAAACTTTGATTTCCAGTAGATTAGAAAATATTATTCTATTACTTCAAGTTACATGTCACTACGTTTTCTAATATAAATCTTCGAATGTTAAACAAATAACTAGCGTATTATTGGAAACATTTGTTTAGTTGCTGACATTTTCTATAATGACTGTGGGAGGTGTGGTGGGAAGGGGCAACCATACTAGGTAAGCCGAGGGCCAACACCGACGTTCTCACTGAGAATTTAACCATTGCTGAAGGTTTAAACTACTTCAGCACATTGCACGAGAAAAATAACAAAGAAGCAGAATGGATATCTGAGGACAAAGGTATATCAACAACAGCGAGATTTGAAATGCCCTAAACATTACAGGGACTAGCTTTTTAGAAAAACAGTCAACATTATGAAAGGAAGTGTTAAATGGCACGCCACTCAATGGCCATGGAATAACTGATAAGGTGGTTCAGGAGCAGACATAAATTGCTACATGGGATAATGACTTGGTTGTATTAAGAGACATAGCTCAAACAAGGTCAGAAGTAGGTTCTAAATATTCCTAGTTACGATAACTTCAGGGAGGAAAGAAGGAAAAAAAGCAGGCAGGTATGGCAGTGTTGATTAAGCTTGATAGATATAACTAGATAAGAGATTCTAAATGATCCTAGGAATGAATATATTTGAGATGAGGAACAGAGAGGATGCTATTATAGTATTGAGATTTTTTTTGCAAGAGATAGATTTTAAATCATGAGAAGGAAATAGATATGCAATAAAGAGAGTGCAGAAACAGTAGGGTTATTAAAGTTTCCTAATACTGACTGGAGAAAGCAAAATTCACGGGGTAAGGTATATGTTTCAAGTCTAACAAGCAGATATTGGATTGTGGCTCAGTTATCAAAACATTTGCTTCAGAATAATTATAAAAATAAAGCAGCAAATACTACTCAATGAGGGGGAAAGCTCATTTTATTAACTGAGAAAAGGATATCATACAAGCAAATCAAAAACTGTTAAGTTGTTGATTAATGTTAAATCTCAGAGGATCCAGGGAGAGCAAGCCAAACGAATACAAAATTGGCTTGAGGGTAGAAGATAGAGGTTGGATTTTCAGACTGGACCAGCAGGGTGCCGCAGGGATTGAGGCTGGGTCCGGTATTACGTCTCAATTATAGAAATGATTCGGATGAGAATTTAAGAGATACAGTTAGTAAGCTTGCAGATGACACCAAACTCGGTGGTATAGTGGACAGTGAAGGTGGTTATCTGGGAATGCAGCGAAATCTTCATCAACTGTGCCAGTGGGCTGAGGAATGCCAGATGCAGTTTAAGTTCGGTGAATGCAAGGTGGTGCACTTTGGTAAGGCAAACCAGGAGATGAATTACACAGTCAATGGGAGGATCCTGGGGAGTGTTACAGAACAAAGAAATCTAGTGTTACAGGTTCGTAGTTCATTAAAAGTGAAGTTACAGAGAGACAGGGTAGTGAAGGCAGCTTTCGGCATGCTTGGTCTCATTGGTCAGAGCACTGAGTTTCGAGTTGAGATATCTTGTTGCAGCTTTACAAGACATTGGCAAGGCCACATTTGGAGTACTACATGTAGTTCTGGTCACCTGACTATAGAAAGGATATTATTAAACTAGAAAGGGTGCAGAAAAGATTTACTAGAATGTTACCTGGACTGGAAGGTTTGAGTTATAAGGAGAGGTTGGATAGGCTGGAACTCTTTTTTCCCTGGAGCATAGGAGACTGAGGGGTGACCTTATAGAAGTCTATAAAATCATGAGGAGGCAAAGATAAGCTAGATACCAGACAGCTTTTCCCAAGGATGGGGAGCCTAAAACTAGAGGCCATAGGTTTAAGGGGAGAGATACAAAAGGGTCCAGAGGGACAATTCTTCCCACAGAGGGTGGTGAGGGGCTGAAACAGGCTGCTAGAGGTGATGGTGAAAGCAAATAGAATTTCATCATTTAAGAAACATTTATACACAGATGGGATAGGCATGAGTGGATATGGACCAAACGCAGGCAAATGGGACGATTTAATTGGGAAAACTGGGCAGCACAGGCAAGTTGGGCTGAAAGGCCTATTTCCATGCTGTAGACCTCTATGATCCTGAAGATGACTGAACAGTAAAGTAGTAAGAAAATGATGAAAGGTTTCAGGGAACAGAGAGTTCAGGTATAAACTAAACATATTCATTTGAAGGAACAAAGTATAACATTCATAGTTTGTGTGCCTTGGATGATCAGGGAAATTAAAGTTTACATATACAAAGAAAAGAAGGTCAAGCCTTCAGAAATGAGATAACGAGAATCCGGAAAATGTATATTCCTGTTAAGATGAAATGAAAGGCTGGTAGGTATAGGGAATACTGGATGACTAAAGAAATTGAGGGTTTGGTTAAGAAAAAGAAGGAAGCATATGTCATGTAGAGACAGGGTAGATTAGATTAGATTACTTACAGTGTGGAAACAGGCCCTTCGGCCCAACAAGTCCATACCGACCCGCCGAAGCGCAACCCACCCGTTCCCCTACATTTACCCCTTACCTAACACTACGGGCAATTTAGCATGGCCAATTCACCTGACCCGCACATCTTTGTGACTGTGGGAGGAAACCGGAGCACCCAGAAGAAACCCACGCAGACACGGGGAGAATGTGCAAACTCCACACAGTCAGTTGCCCGAGTCGGGAATTGAACCCGGGTCTCTGGCGCTGTGAGGCAGCAGTGCTAACCACTGTGCCACCGTGCCGCCCAAATCGAGTAGATCGAGTGAATCCTTAGAAGAGTATAAAGGAAGGAGATTAGATTAGATTACTTACAGTGTGGAAACAGGCCCTTCGGCCCAACAAGTCCACACCGACCCGCAACCCACCCATACCCCTACCCCTACATATACCCCTTACCTAACACTATGGGCAATTTACCATGCCCAATTCACCTGACCCGCACATCTATGGACTGTGGAGTACACTTAAGAGGAAAATCAGGAGGGAAAAAAGAGGACATGAGATAGCTTTGGCAAATAGAATTAAGGAGAATCCAAAGGGTTTTTACCAATACATTAAGGACAAAAGGGTAACTAAAGAGAGAATAGGGCCCCTCAAAGATCAGCAAGGTGATCTTTGTGTGAAGCCGCAGAAAATGGAGGAGATACTAAACGAATATTTGCATTGGTATTTATTGTGGAAAAGGATATGGACAATATAAAATGTAGCGAAATAGATGGTGACACCTTGAAAAATGTCCACATTACAGAGGAGGAAGTGCTGAATGTCTTGAAACACAAAGGTGGATAAATCCCCAGGACCTGATCAGGTGTACCCAAGAACTCGGTGTGAAGCTGGAGAAGTGATTGCTGGGCCTCTTGCTGAGATATTTGTTTCATTGATAGCCACAGATGAGGTGCCAGAAGACTGGAGGTTGGCTAATGTGGTGCCACTGTTTAAGAGTAGTAAGGACAAGCCAGGGAACTATAGACCAGTGAGCTTGATGTCGGTGGTGGACAAGTTGATGGAAGGAATCCTGAGGGACAGGATGTACATGTATTTGGAAAGGCAAGGACTGATTAGGGATAGTCAATATGGCTTTGAGACATGATTTCCCATGCACACAAACTTGATTGAGATTTTTAAAGAAGTAACAAAGAAGACTGATGAGGGCAGAGTGGCAGATGTGATCTATATGTACTTCAGTAAGGCGTTCAACAAGGTTCCCCATGGGAGACTGGTTAGCAAGGTTAGATCTCATGGAATATAGGGAGAACTAGCCATTTGGATACAGAACTGGCTCAAAAGTACAAGACAGAGGGTGGTGGTGGTGGAGGGTTGTTTTTCATACTGGAGGCCTGTGACCAGTGGAGTGCAACAAGGATCTGTGCAGGGTCCACTACTTTTTGTCATTTACATAAATGATTGGGATATGAGCATAAGAGGTACAGTGAGTAAGTTTGCGGATGACACCAAAATTGGAGGTGTAGTGGACAGCGAAGAAGGTTACCTCAGATTACACCAGGATCTTGATCAGATGGGCCAATGGGCTGAGAAGTGGCAGATGAAGTTTAAGTCAGATAAATGCGAGGTGCTGCATTTTGGAAAAGCAAATCTTAGCAGGACTTTTACACTTCATGGTAAGGTCCTAGGGAGTGTTGCTGAACAAAGAAACCTTGGAGTGCAGGTTCATTGCTCCTCGAAAGTGGAGTCGCAGGTAGATAGGATAGTGAAGGCGGCGTTTGGTATGCTTTCCTTTATTGGTCAAAGTACTGAGAACAGGAGTTGGGAGGTCATGTTGCAGCTGTACAGGACATTGTTTAGGCCACTGTTGGAATATTGTGTGCAATTCTGGTCTCCGTCCTATGGGAAAGAACTTGAAAGGGTTCAGACAAGGTTTACAAAGATGTTGCTAGGGTTGGAGGATTTGAACTGCAGGGAGGAGCTGAACAGGCTGGGGCTGTTTTCCCTGGAGTGTCAGAGGCTGGGGGTGACCTTATAGAGGCTTACAAAATTATGAGGGGCATGGATAGGATAAATAAGCAAAGTCTTTTCCCCAGGGTCGGGGAGTCGACAACTAGAGGGCATAGGTTTAAGGTGAGAGGGGAAAGATATAAAAGAAAGCTAAGGGACAACCTAAGGGTGGTATGTGCATGGAATGAGCTGCCAGAGGAAGTGGAGGAGGCTGGTACAATTGCAACATTTAAGAGGCATTTGGATGGGTATATGAATTGGAAGGGTTTGGAGAGATATGGGCCGGGTGCTGGCAGGTAGGACTAGATTGGGTTGGGATCTCTGGTTGGCGTGGATGGGTTGGACCGGAGGGTCTGTTTCCGTGTTGTACATCTCTATGACTCTGTGACTCAAGACAAACATCAGATGCAAAATTAGTACATTAATACAAAGAATTATTGTGGAAAATACAGGAAGAAGTTGAAAAAGTTAATAAAGAGGTAACATGAAAAGATAAGCTGTATGCAATGTGTAAATGGTTAGCTGAGAAACAAGATGGGCCTATTGAGGATCCAAAGAACTAAATAAGTGTTTTTCATCTGTCTTCATAAAAGATGATCGGACATTTGTGCTGAAAGAGGAAGATAATAACTCAAAAAGACATACTAAAATAAATCCAAATATTGTAGGCAATTCTGGGCCACATACTTGAAGAGAGATGCAAAAGCCTAAAAAAAACACCAGAAAATTGATCAAAATCATAAATTTCAATTACAAGAAACAGATGAAATAAGACTAACAGAGCACTAACTAAACCAAGAGTATAAGAGTTCCCAGTTGGCAGTTGATTAAAATCTTTGACCAAACATCTAGAGAGGAGATAAAGGTGGGGGGATTGGAATGAGGAATTTATGGGATTACAGAAAAATTAGTGGAGTTGTGGAACAAAGCATGACTGCTCTTTGAAAACAGCCTGCCACAGGCACAACTGGCTGAATGGCTTCCTCCAGTTCTCTACATAAGTGTGAGAAATGGCTAGTTTCATTATTTCAAATGGAGTTGGCAAGGATTTACTGAGGGATGGCCAAATATGTGCCAGCTGTGACTGTGGCACATAAAGGAACTACTAGGGAAAGAATGCTTTGATGTGGAAACACTGGCTGATTCTGAAGCAACCCAAATATGAAACCTCTCTTTTAAGATTTACTGAAAGAACAATCTTGAATCCATGTACAGCAGATTCCAACCTGAACAATTTAACACCTAGGGCTCATCTTCCCCCTTCCCCCAGGCCCACTCTAAAAAGGCTGTGAATAAGTACCATTTGTTTGCTACATTGCACAGATTCAAAGGCAAAGGCAATATTATTTTACTTTAACTGTTTTGAATTTTCTACAGCCATACCTTGGCCGACTCAGGAATCAAAAGCTAATTAACGCATTTACCTCTCTCCTGCCCAAACTAGAATTGAAGCAGCCTAGTTTTGAGTCAGAAAGCTTGGGCTCAAGTCCCATCTGCTGCAGAAGTGGGTCCCATCTTTGTACATGTTTATCAGAAAATCACTAGAAAATAAAGTTGCCATTGTATACTGATATACTTCCACATGATGACTGCTCACTCCAATAATTGCTATGCGCAGCCCCATTGTTCATTTGGCAAAGTATCATTACTGTATCAAAAAAAAGGAAACATACCTAAGGTCTAAACAACTAATAAACACAAAGTCCTTGAAAATATACAGAAAGTAGGAAGGAGTTCAAACAGGGAGTTAGGAGGGCGAAAGGGGGCCATGAAATGTACTTGGCCAGTAAGGAGAATCTTTATATATATTAGGAGGAAGAGGGTAGCTAGAGAGAGAGTATGCCTACTCAAGGATAAAGGAGTAAGGTTATGTATGGAGCCAGAGGAAATGGGTGAGATCTTAATACGTACTTTACATCAGTATTCACCATAGGGAGGGACGTGAGAGATGTCGAATTTAGGGAAAGGTGTGCAAATACTCTCGGGCAGATCAACAAATTGAAGGAGGAAGTGTTCAGTGTCTTAAAATACAAGGAGGTAGACAAGTTGGCAGGGCCAGATAGGATCTAAATAAAAACTGAAATAGTACAGATGCTGTAAATCTGAAACAAAAACAGAAGTTGCTGGAAAAGCTTAGCAGGTCTGGCAGCATCTCTGAAGAAAACTCAAGAGTTAACGTTTTGGATCTGGTGACCCTTCCCCAGTTATGCTGAACTTTTCCAGATGGGATCTATCCCAGGATACTGTGGGAGGCAAGGGATCACATAGCTGGGGCCTTAACAGATAGCTTTGCTCCATTCTTGGCCTCAGCGGAGGTTCCAGAGGACTGCAGACCGGTCCATGCTGTTTCTTTTGTTAAGAAGGGTAATGGAAATAATTCAGGGAACTACAGGCCGGTGAGCCTGACATCAGTGGTGGGGAAGCTGCTGGAGAAGACAATGAGAGAAAGGATTTATTCATATTTGGAAGCGAATGAATTTCTTAGTGATAGGCAGCATGGGTTTGTGCAGAGAAGGTCATGTCTCACCAACTTGATAATGTTTTGAGGAGGTGAAAAGAATGATTGATGAGGGAAGGGCAGTGGATGTCCTCATGGGTTTTAGAAAGGCTTTTCATGGCATGCTGTTACAGAAGGTAGAATCTTATGGGATCCAGGGTGAGCTGGCTAGATGGATACTAAACTGGCTTGGCCATAGAAGACACGGTAGCAGTGAAAGGTTTTCAGAATGGAGATCAGTAACTAGTTATGTTCAGCAGGGATCAGTGCTGGGACCTTTGTTGTTTGTAATATATATTGTATATATGTATGAGATCTGGACGAGATCTGGTGTGATTAGCAAATTTCCAGATGACACCAAAATTGGCAGAGTTGCAGATAGTGAAGAAGATTATTGAAAGGATACAACAGGATTCAGATAGATTGCAAATTTGGGCAGAGAATTGGCAGATGGAGTTTAATCCAGACAGATGCAAGGTGATGCATTTGGAAGATCAAATTCAGGTGTGAATTTTAGAGGGACAGGGTGTATAGATGCACAGATCCCTGAAAAAGGGAACATCAGTGGATTAAATGGTCAAGGCAGCATACAACAGGTTTGCCTTCATCAGGGAGAGCATTGAATATAAAAGTTGGTGAGTTATATTACAGCCGTACAAAACTTTACTTGTGTCACCTTTGTAATATTGCATGAAGTTCTGGTCGCCTCATTACCAGAAGGACGTGGATACTTTGGAGAGGGTGCAGAGAAGGTTTACCAGAATATTGCCTGGATGAGAGTGTTTTACTTATGTGGAGAGGTTGGATAAACTCTGATTGTTTTCACTGGAAAGACAGAGGCTGAGGGGCAGCCTGATAGAGGTCTTCAAATTTATGAGGGGCCTAGATAAGGTGGATAGTCACAGGCCTTTTTCCCAGATAGAAAGGTCAACGGCAAGAGGGCACAGGTTCAAAGTGAGGGGGAAGGCTTAGGGGAGAAGTGCTGGGAAAATGGATCATCCAGAGGGTGAAGGGTGCCTGGAATGTACTGCCAGTGAAGGTGGTGAAAGCTGGCACATTGGCAACATTTAAGGCTTATCTTGACAGACACATGAATGTTTGGTGGACACAGAGATAGATATTGCACATGGGCCATAAATAGCTGGTTTAAATAAGGATTACGAATCAACACAGACTTGGTGGTCCGAAGGGGCTGTTCCTGTGCTGTATTGTATTGTATGTATATTATATTGTATTACAGACCTGTACTAGTTAAAGTTAGCTTGCACACTTAAAGGAAGGTTCGACTTGGCTGGAGTAAGTGTTGGGAGTCATACTGTACCTTAGTTGGAAAGGAGAATGACTAACTATGGGACTTAGGTCTTTTAGATGTCACAAAGGTTGAGATGGAAGTATTGGAAAGGAGTACAGATACCTTGTATCCTCAGAGATAAGTAAACCTACAAAAGAATGCAGTGGGAACAGGTAACTTCAAAGATCAATGTTAGGTGCATAACCCAAACTGACTTGGAAGCTATTGGTGACGTAAGCACGAACTTCCTTAACAACACTAAATCCTTGTTGCTCTTCCACATACGCAAGAACCAGCCCGCACTCAATTTCATCATTACAGTCACAAGTCAAGACGGAGGACAGCGTACTAGAGGGATCTACATACGGTCATATCACATCTTCATCAAGGGTACAGTAAAAAAGCCTTTCCTGGTGTATAAAAATGGCATCTGCTGATGTGATAAAGATGTCCAAAAGATATTCATCAACTAAACTTTTAAATGGAGTCACTTAACTAGGTTAGCTAGTGGGTGTCAAGATTAGAATGGTGCTGGAAAAGCACAGCAGGTCGGGCAGCATCCGAAGAGCAGGAAAATCGATGTTGCGGGCAGGAGCCATTCCAGATGAAGGGCTCCTGCCCGAAACATCGATTTTCCTGTTCCTCGGATGCTGCCTGAGCTGCTGTGCTTTTCCAGCACCATTCTAATCTTGACTCTAATCTCCAGCATCTGCAATACCCACTTTCGCCTAGCTAGTGGGTGTTTCAGAATAACACCCACGTATGAGTTCTCTTCAGGTTTCAGCTCCGGTAGACTTGGGACTGGCCTCTGAACTCTGACTTCGATAATGGAAGGCAATGACAAACTACCAGTGACAAATAGGAGCAAGAAGACAGCTTAGAATGAAGCATCAACAGACAGCAAGCCAAAGGCCGCCCTTTGGCCAGAGTGCACAAAATGAATCCTACACAGTCGAGCAGTGCTTTTCCAGCACCACACTCTTGACTCTGATCTCCAGCATCTGTAGTGCTCACTTTCTCCTGAGTCCTACACAGGGGAGAAATCCAGAGAAATGAATTCAGAGTGAATACAACAGTTCCCTCAATAGGATGGCAGTCCTGCCACAGGATGAATGCTAGTGGAAGGCAAAATGTTGCATCTTTCACAATGAACAATCAGCTGCCCTTTCCATCATTAAAGAGCACAGACATCTGGGATCAATGCCAAATCTTAGATCAACAATGCCTGAGTGGATGAGAGAAAGTTATCTTACAGACAAAGTGATCTGGATTAGAAAGAGATTACTGTTTACAATCAAATGAAAGACATAGATGAATAAGCATCTGTGCTCAAGTCTGACTGGTGCTGTGCAGCAATTTAAAGTTAGGAAATTTTGAACACTTCAGCCAGTTCAGCCACCTAGCCAGTAAAACGTTAATCCTAGTTTTCTTTTAATTAGACAGAATGCTAATTTTTGTTTAGAACAAATCCAGTGTTGTGTTAACTCATTTAGTGCCCTAAGAAATGGTGTTTGATCAATGGACCTTCGACACATTGTCTTTCTTCGATCTGTCAATACAATAAATGGTTCAATTTAAAAGGTGGACCCATGTTATACACAAATTACAATAAGACACTCATATCATTAGCACAAATCTGGGGGGGGGGGGAAAAGAGGTTGAAAATGGACCTCAAATGAGCCAAAGCAGGAAGAATCAGTGGAGGGAAAAGGACGTCAAAACGAACAGCTAAGAATCTAGTTTGTTGCAAGTTTGGCATTTAGTAAGGTCAGACAAGGAAGAGAAGGAGGTGGAATTAGCCTGATAATAAGGGATAAGATCAACGCATCGCTAACGGAGGATTGCGGGGAAAATGAGTGAAGCTGAGAAAAAACAGACAGCAGATATTGGTTGGAGTTATTTACAGGCTCCTAAATAGTGAAAGCATGAAGCATGGTATTAATCAGGGGAGGCATATAGCATTGACAACATAGAAATCACTGGGGACTTCAAACTGCATACAGACAGGGTAGATCAACTGACCATTAAAATTATAGAGGGTGATTTTTGGCACATGCTAATGATAGTTTTCTACAACACATTGAGGACCCAACTAGGCAATTTCAGTTGTATGCAATGAAAAAGGATTAATTACAAATCTTGTTGTAAAAGAACCTTTAGGGAAAAGCGGTCAGAATACAACAGAATTTTCATTATGCTTGAAAATGAGGTTGTTCAATCTGAAGGGCGTTAAATTTGAAGGAGGGAAACTACAAAAGTATGAGACACAAATTGGTTGAGCTGTCAGAGTAGATAAGTGATTTTTGTTTAGTTTGTTTTCACAGAGGAGGATACAAGAAATCTCCAGAAGAAGTCGTGTCTGGGGACAATGAGGAGTTGAAAGAAATAGCACTAATAAGAAGGTTGTACTGGAGGAATGAATGGGGCTGAAGGTTGCTAAATTCCCAGGAGCCAATTCACTGCTTCCCAGAGTGCTGAGGGCAGTGATTATAGAGATAGTCATTGCATTGCCAATCATCATCCAAAATTCCAGAGGTTCTGGAATGATTCCCGTAGACTGGAAGCTAGTAAACGATACCCCACTAGTTAAGAATGGAGTGAGAGGGAAGAAATGGACACTAGGCTAGTAATAGAGTCAGATGTACAGCATAGAAATGGAACCTTCGGTCCAACTTGTCCATGCTGAGCAGATATCCTAAAATTAATCTAGTCCTATTTACCAGCATTTGGCCCATATCCCTCTAAACCCTTTCTATTCATATAGCCACCCAGATGCCTTTTCAATGGTGTAATTGTATTTGCCTCCATCACTTCCTCTGGTAGCTCATTCCATGCACGCTCCACGATTTGAATGGATGTAGTCAACATGGAATTGCAAATGGAAAAATCACTAACAGACGTATTAGTGTTTGTTGAGGATGTTATGAACAAAATTAATAAACTGGGGGATTTGGGTGGTGGATGAACGTTGTAAACTTGGATTTTCATAAGACTTTTAAGGTCCATCACAGAAGGACAGTTAGCAAAAGCATGTGGGATAAGGGGTAATATCCTGTCATAAATTAATGTTTGCTGAAAATGTGTTGCTGGTTAAAGCGCAGCGGGTCAGGCAGCATCCAAGGAACAGGAAATTCGGCATTTCGGGCACAAGCCCTTCCTGACGAAGGGCTTGTGCCCGAAACGTCGAATTTCCTGTTCCTTGGATGCTGCCTGACCTGCTGCGCTTTAACCAGCAACACATTTTCAGCTCTGATCTCCAGCATCTGAAGACCTCACTTTTTACTCATAAATTAATGTTTGGCTACCAGGCAGAAACAAAAAGTAGGAATAACTGGCTCATTCACACATTGGCAAGCCGTTTCTGGTGGGTACCTCAAAGATCAGTAGTAGAGTCCCAGCTGCTCTCAGTATATACCAATGATTTGGATGTGGGAAGAAAATGGACTATTTCACTATTGCAGATGATTCATGGCTAAATGGCAATGTGTTTTGTAAGGCAGACGCAACGTGGCTCCAGGAAGATTGGTCTTGTTGATCTTTATTGAGAGAGGATGAAAATACAGGACAGAGATCTTGCTTCATTTATATAGGAGCTTGGTTGGATTGGATTGGGAAATTCAGTGAGAGTTTTGGTCTCCTTACCTCAGAGACAATATTTAAATGCCAAAGAGAAAGTGCAACAAAAGTTCACAGACTTGTTCCTGGGATGGTGGGACTGTCCTATGAAGGGCGATTGGGCAAAGTGGGTCTGTATTCTTGACAATTTCCAAGAATGAGAGCTGATCTCATTTAAATCAGTCAATGGGAATTCTGCTCTTGTCCTTCGAGGCATTGGGAGTTTGAAAAATGTTGTTGATGGAGCTTTAGTGAGTTGCTGCAGTGCATCTTGTAGATGGTAAAATTTCTGCCACGGATTCTGGATAACGTGAACAGTTAAAAGATGGTGGACGGTCTGCTGATCAGGATTAGGTTTGATTAGTGGCAAGTGATATTTATGCCACACAAGTGCTAGGCAATTGACCATCTCTAACAGAAGAGAATGTAACCACCATCCCTTGATAAGCAATGACATTAACATCACCATTGCTGAATCCCCCATAGTCAACATCCTACTGGATATCATTGACCTGAAACATAACTAAACTGATCACATGGTTACAAGAGTAAGTCCAAACTGGGCAATCACTCCCTTATTCCCCAAAGCCTGTTCACCATTTACAAAGAACAAGGACTATGATTAAATACTCTCCACTTGCCTGATTTAGTGCCATTACAACACCAATTAAGAAATGACAGAGAAAAACGGGATGTCCAATAAGTGCTGGCCTTACTAGCAATGCCACATCCTGAAAACAATACACTTCTTATTGAAACAGGCTTGTTCCAGTGACTCGAAGATAATGGTATAGTCAAGATTGCATATAGGACAAGAGATTACAAATTGTTGTTGAATACAATTCTACCACTGTAGATAGCTTACAGCACTTTGGACAGGGAGCAGAGGAAATTACTAGACTGATACCCATTGTGTGAAGTGACTGGAGAAGCTATTTTTCTCTTTGGAGTGCAGATTGTTAATGTGCAATTTAACAGGAGAGTTTAAAATTATGAAGGGATAAATGGTTTCCCACCTGTGGGGGAAGGGTACTGGTTTAAGGGATTTACTAAAGAACCAGAGGAAATCAGGAAAATGTTCTTTTTTTGGAAAAAAAAACAACAATTTCCAAATGGGATGTACTGCCTCAAAGTATTGTGCAAACAGATAGAGTAGTGATTTTCATTAAGGAATTCAACATATTTTGGAAAGTAATGTTTTCCAGGGTGAATGGGAAAGAGCAGGTGAGTGGAACTAATTGAACAGTTCTTTAAAGAGCTACAACAGTCACCATGGGCAAAATGGCTGCCTCCTGTGCTGTAAGATTCTATACTCCAAAGGCAACTTAACGCATAAGGAGCGATTTAAATGTCATGAGGTTTCTACTGTCTGTTTGATTCAATGCACTGAGATTGCACATTAATCCATTGAAATGCACACACATCTTGCGTTGTAGGCTGACAGAAAAAAAAGAAAGATTGAGCTAATACTGAAACTCCCATGCAAAAAACAAATTTTAAGTTTTTATCAATGCAGGAGTGAATCCTGCAAAGTACACAATGCTGTTTTTTTTAAATCAAAGAAATATGAACAACACTGAATTCTTCATGAAATGCAAATTGTACATTGAAATTGTAACAAATCCAGAATATAAATAATAAAATCTCGGGCTTGCATGACATTTTTCATTCATTTTACCTGTGCACTTTTATCTTGTAAAGGCCAGACTTCGAAGATTATGAAATCACGTTGAATTCAAGCACATTATGTTTATTAATGTTACTGGAGTGGCTTTGAACCAGAGACCACAACTGTAATGGTTTTTGATTCAAAGCTCCAAGGGGACTTCAGTTTATATATGCACATAAAACATCACCCCTTCCAAAACTTCAAAGAGAAAAAAAATCATTGCTTTGAGGAAGATGACATGGATAGAACCAATGACTTGACTCCAGAAAAGCTGTCACAATGAGTTATTGTACTGTAAGACAATGAAACATTAAAAAGGATTCAAATGAAATCTGTTCAACTGCTCCTTCCAAATCCACAACTGATATTTTAAGCAGGGCAAGGGCAGCAGATACCTGGAAATACCACCATCTCCAAGTTCCCTTCCAAGCCACTCACCATCCTGACTTGGAAATATTATTGCTATGTATTCACTGTAACTGGGTCAAAATCATGGAGCTCCCTCCCAATAGCATTGTGGCTGTAGGCTCACCAAATGGTCTGCAGTGCTCAAGAGACAGGTAACCTTTTTTTTAATCCACTGATAAAACGTTCAACAATGGACTATCTACTATAAGAAGCAGTTATGCAATGGTAGTACCATCACAATCTCCAACACTAAACATCCTAGGGTTATCATTGATAAGAAACTGGACTAGGTTATAACTATTATGGCTATAAAGCAGGTCAGAGGCTAGGAATCCTGCAGTGAGTAACTGATCTCCTGACTCCCCAAAGCCAGTCCACCATCGACAAAGTGTAAATCAGGAGTGTGTGAAATAATCCCCACTTACCTGGACAAGCGCCGCTCCAACAACACTTGGGAGGCTTGACATCAGCCAGGACAAAGCAGCTGGCTTGATTGTCTGTGGATGTGGTGTCATTTATTCACTCCACCACTGACATTCAGTAGCAGCAGTGTGTGCACCACCTATAAGATGCATTGTGAAAATTTGCTAAAGATCTTCAGGCAACACCTTACAAACCTACAATCACTTCCATATAGAAGGACATGGGCAGCAGATACTCAGGAACACCACCAACTCAAATTCCCCTCCAAGCCGCTCACTGTCTTGATTTGGAAATATATCGTCATTTCTTCCATGCCACTGGATCAAAATTCTGGAATTTCTTCTCGCAGGACATTGTGGGTCAGTCCACTGCAGCAGTTCAAGGCAGCAGATCATCACCATCTTTAGGGCAACTAGGGACAGGCAATAAATGCTGGCTCAGCCAGTAACACCTACAGCCCAATTTTAAAAAAGATAGTCCATCACAAACGAAAGCGTGGTTAGGGAATGGGCAATAAATACTAGCTGAGTCAGCAAAGCCTATATCCCCTGAATGAATTCAAACAAAAACTTATGAATAAGAATTAGTCTTATTGTCGCATATACTCAAATGAGTACAATGAAAAGTTTGTAAGTCACCACTTACAAAGTCATCTTAGGTACTACTTCTTCAGTTACAAGATCTTAGAAAATAGAAAAATAAAAAGTCCAGCATTGCAGAAATAAAAAATTCTGAACAGTGGTCTCCCAACACAGAACATGAATTTCTCTCCAGGTTGGGATAGAGACAGACTCTAACCTCACACCTTTAATGCATTGTCTGAGTTGAGAAGTAACCCTTTCTTTAATTCACTGATAAAACGTTCAATTATCTCAGGGCTGTGACTTGAAACAAATTCTGTGATTCACATATAAATCAATTGAAACCTACATCCCCCATTCTACGTGATGAAACAATTTAGGTTTCTCTCATACATCGCATCAGTTGTATTACACTTTGATCTTTTGCTATAAATTCTGTGTCCTATGATCCTGCCCCACTAGCTACCTGATGAAGCAGTGCTTTGAAAGCTTGAACTTTCAAATAAACCTGTTGGACCAAAACCTGGTATTGTGTGATTGTTAACTTGATTGTATTAGATAAGTACAAAGCATTTAAAAAGGCATTTGGATACACTAAGTGAGGGGACAAACAATTTGGCGGGTGGAATGTAATGTGGACAGTATGACATTACGCACTTTGGTAAGAAGAATAAAAAAACAGATACTGTTTAAATGAAACAACACTGTAGAATACTGTGACATCAACAGGTCTGTGTTGTAATATATAAATCACAAATGTTTGCGTGCAGGGTTGATTAAAAAAAGGAAAAGGAAATGAAATGCAGACCATTACTGCAAGCAGATGGGATACAAAAGTAGGAATGCTTTATTGATTTGTAACTGTGCTGAGCATTGGTAAAAACACAACTGGGTCTCTGTTTAAGGAATGGTATAACTGGAATGGAAGAAGTTCGGAGAAGGTTCACTTGCTGTTTTCTGTGCACCGTTTTATGAGGAAAGGCTGAGCATGGTAGATCTATAATCACTGGAGTTTAAAAGAATGACAGGTGATGTAAACATAAAGGATTCGGAGGAAGACTTGAGACTACTCTTGGAGAATAGGCTAGAAAAGTCTCTCTCATTTAAGATGACAATGAGGAATGTTTTCTCAAAGTTCATTCTTCTGGGGAAGAATTCTCTTCCCCAGAGAGCAATGGAGACTGGGTCATTTAATATATTCGAAGTGGATTTACACACACTTCTTATTGTCAATGGTTACGAAGGGCAGACAAAGGCCATAATCAGATCAGTTGATGGCCTCCCAACAGCCTGCTCCTATTTCAATAATATTATTCTGAAACTATGCAACTACACTTACAGTAATACTGAGCTTTTTTAAAAAAATGCAGAATTTATCAAAAATTTATTCTAGAAATAATAAATTCTACACACTTACTCAATGCAAATTAAAAGTTAATCTGGTTTGCGTTTGCAGTTTTGAGCCCAGCTTACTTTTTGCAGAATGTCATACGCCTTTTTCTTTGTAACATTATGAACCTTCAAATAAATGAAAAGTGACATTTACAGAATTTGCTTACAGTTGACTTGTAACACAGCATTAGCAACAATGAGCCCATTCAATACTCACAGATACATAGAGACATACTTAAAACTACAGAAATGTTCTTAAGATTAGATTACCTACAGTGTGGAAACAGGCCCTTCGGCCCAACAAGTCCACACCGACCCTCCAAAAAGCAACCCACCCAGATCCATGCCCCTACATTTACCCCTGCACCTAACATTACGGGCAATTTAGCATGGCCAATTCACTTAACCTGCACATCTTTGGACTGTGGGAGGAAACCGGACTACGTAGAGGAAACCCATGCAGACACGGGGAGAATGTGCAAACTCCACATTGACGAGTAACTATATATGGGAGGGAGGATGGGAAGAGATGGTGGTGGGGTGGCAGGGAGGGTGGGGTGGGGGGATAGAGGAGAGCAGGAACTGTTTTAATGGTAAATGTTCAATTTACAGCATTGAGCAATCTCCCCAGCAGACCGTGAACAATATTTATTAAAGTCACTGCTGCCTCTCTCATGATAACAGCTATGCTAATATGGCTTATCTTTTTAGCAGCCTACAGGTCTTTCACTAAAAACACATTCCCCAGTGTTCATTGTAAAACAAATCTCCTCAGACCAAAAAGGTAATTAAACTCAAAATTTAAGTTTAGCAAGTCTCAGCAACAGACAAAAATCGATATTGGAGATTTCTTTCTGTAAGCTGTCATTAAAGTGTCAAGCCTTCTGCTAGTAACCTTCACTACGGGAATAGAAGTTATAATGAACACTCATACGATATTCTTAATAAACAAGCAACTGACAGTCTAAAGCTCTTTATGTGCCAGTATAACTCTAATAAAACCATATGAGATATTGGGCCAGGAATCAGGTTTACTGGCAGTCTCACACTGTCATGAGCATTGTAAAAGGCCTCAGCTTTCTCTCTATTCAAGACCACAAGTAGAGGACAGAGTACACATTGAAAATCTGGGACCCATCACTTGTAAGAATTGTTCTTAAGAACGTCTGCCTAGGTACTTTTATACCTAAGATGGCGGCATAATGTGGCAGCTTGTAAACTTTTCAGTGCACCCATTTGAGTACATGTGACAATAAAGCTAAGCCAATTCAATCAGCCATGCCTGTGTTCTAAATTGGTAACTACTCAAAGAGTGATTCAATTTTTATATATTGAGAGGTAAATAGGCCATTTTCCTTTTCAAGACTGGATGGGATGGAGGGCATTTGGGGATGGGTTTGGTTTAGTAATGGAGGCTGGCATTCTTCACTGCATCTCCCACCTTGTACATAAATCCTAGCCTAAAGGGTGATGGCAGATTTGACACTTCCATCGCGAAACACATTTGACCCCATCTCATTCATCAGGGCACAAAATAAAACACACTTTCTACCAAATAGATTACATTCCTTGCAATTGTAATGTCATCATTCTTGCTTATTGTACCTTATCCTCAAGAGGAAGAGATGATAAATATTGCAAAAGAATAAGAGTGTGTGTGTGTTTAGGTTACTTTAACCATTAGGTCAGTCAACTGCAATCCATTCAGTCCTATTAGTTAACAAGGCCTTTTGCCGATTTTCCTGCCCTTCAGATGCTGCCTGACCTGCTGTGCTTTTCCAGCACCACTCTAATCTAGACAAAGGGGAGTCTAGCTGATCAACTATCTGAGTTTTAATCAGAGGTCATATGAACATGATTTTCCTAATGGTAACAATATCATTTTAACAAAAAGTATCAATATCCCTTTCAAAACATTATCAATCTCAGAGAGCCATAGGGCAACCGTATTTTGTAGTAAATGCACATATTCAAATAGAAAATGTCCTGTAAATGATTATTTACAAATCAAACTGAAGTTTCTCAATTACAATCTGACTGAGTTTTTTTTTTCTCAAGTAACATCCCAGCAGCTCAAACTATTGCTGTAAGTGACATTTAATTCAGAGCTCACACCCTGATATTTCAGATTCCCTTGACAATATTCTCTAAACTATACAGCTGCAATCAAGGCAGCCCTGTGCAGAAAGCTGAACACAAGTCATGTGCAAAGTAAGGAAAATAATGAGAGCTTGCCAGAAAGGTACATGATAGTCACAGGACGTTTTAATCTCAGCTGCACAAAGGAACCTGAGGAATTAAAAGAACATTTTCAGGATAGTTTCTTTGAAAGGCATGTTCTGGGACAAACCAGCGAGCAGGCCATATTAGAGTTGGCATTGTGCAGTGAGATAGATTTAGTTAATAGCTTCATAGTGAAGGTGCCCTAAAGTAGCAGCGATCATAACATGATTGAGTTTTATATTCAGTTTGAGGGAGAAAAGACAATGCCAAAGATTGGCATTTTAAAATTAAAGAACAATTATGAGAACATAAAACCAGAGCTAGCTAAAAGTGAACTGGCAAATTATTTTAAGGCAATAGGCCAACAGGCAAACATTTAAGGGGATCTTTCAGAATATATTGAATAGACATATAAAATCAATGGGGAGCAAAAAATTCCAGCCTACGGTGAACTAAAATGTTTAAACTTGTAAAGAAAAAGCAAATGATTACACAAAGAAGAGTCAGAGGTCAGAAGAATAGACATAAGTTAGTGTCAGAATTGATGCATAGGTTTTAATTTTGCAAAATTTCCATGATTCGGAGAAGATTCTATTTGATTGGAAAATAGCAAATGTAACTGTTTTACTCAAAAACAAGGATGGAGACAGAAAGCAAAAAATAGTATTAGTTAGCTTAACGTCAGCCATAGGGAAGATGTCAGAAGATAGTCCAGCATAGGTTAAAAAAAGTAAGATAATCAGAGTCAACATAGTTTAGAAAAGGGGAAATCAAATTTAACCAACTTATTAGAGTTCTTTGAAGAACTGTTGACATGGTGGCTCAGTGGTTAGCATTGTCGCCTCACAGCGGCACTGATCCAGGTTCGATTCCACCCTCAGGTGACTGTGTGTGGAGTTTGCACATTCTCCCTATGTCTGCGTAAGTTTCCTCTGGGTGCTCAAGTTTTCCCCCCCTTCAGTCCAAAGGTATGCAGGTTAGGTGGATTGGCCAAGCTAAATTGCCCATAGTGTGCAGGCTAGGTGGATTGACCAAACCAAAAGCAGGGTTACGGGAATAGGGTGGGGAGTAGCGCCAAGTGAAATGATTTTCAGCGGGTCAGTGTGGATTTGATGGGCCAAATGGCCTGTTTCCACATCGTACAGATTCTATGAAATAACTTGAACCATAAATAAAGGGATTGTCCTGTACTTGGCTCCAGATCAAAAGGTTATTGCAAAACATAAGAACTCACAATGTCACATTGTGGCATGTGTAGAAGTTTGGCTGGCTATCAAGAATCAGCGAATTGGCATTAATGGTGGGTAAATTCTGGAATCCATTGTGAAGGATGAGATTTCTGAATACTTGGGCTATACAGTAAAATAGGGCAAAGTCAGCATGGTTTTGTCAAGGGGAGGTCAGGCCTGCTAGAATCTTTAAGGAAGTAACCAGCAGGTTCGACCAACGAGAGCCAATGGATGTTATCTACCTGGACTTCAAGAAGGCCTTTGAGAACATGTAGCAGAGGAGGCTACATGCATAAGGGCCCATGGTGTAAGAGGCAAGGTGCTAGCATGGATTTGGGAGTCATAAGAAATGGAATGATCCAAAACTCACCCCCAATCCTCTTACTCTTCTTTACTAAATATTTAATCATTTTAAAATAGTCTTTATTAGCAACGTTCTTGGGAAAAACGTTCATTAAAAGTGGTCATAAGTCAGTAATGTTAATACAATTCATTTGCATTGCTTACTGTGGGTACTTCCTTTCATTAAATATAATTAGAATGGCACTTGTAAACGCAGACATTTTGTTCATCGAGCGTGCACCATTTAAAATTTGCAAATGGGTCAGAAACAAGTGCAGCTGAATTAAATTATATATGCTAATATTTTCCCTTTACAGACTTATCCTCAAATGCATTGACCTAGTTACTGTAATTTGTTTCTCGTCAGTTCAGATACATCAAGATCTACCCAGCATCACTGTGTTGTTCTGAACTGTGTACATCCATTGGTTTTGAAGCAACAGCACTTAAACATTCATTCACTATTATTTCATCCAAATCCATCAACTACGTTTTGCTCATTGAACACCAGTTTGAAGAATATGAATTGCTATTGTTTCATGTTTCACCTCCAAGTTTGATAAACCTGATTGATTATTAATTTCCCACATCTCAAGTTCAATATGTTTCCTACCTTTCCTTTCTCAATGCAGGCTCTGCTCATCTTCATTAGCCTCACCAGGGAATTTCCCCATTTCAGAGCCTACATCAAACACTCTGAGAAATATTGATATTGCCCAGCGTCTTCTAAATGAGCAAAAGACGGACAACAAACATTTGCTATGACAGGGTTTTGAATTCCACATCCTCTGATAAGGGCTTCAGATTCAGTACTTTGCACCCCTTGCTTCAAACAAAACAATTATTCTTTCTCTGAATTAGCTAATACCTGACTGAATAGTTCTTCAAACACTGATATGGGTTTTGACTATGCCATACTGGGTCACATATTGAGGCGTCCTTACTAAGTTTTACAGCACTGGCCACATAAAATGTCTGGTTGTGCTTTCCATATTCCTATGCGTCCTACAATACACATTTCATGTGCTACTCACAATATTTCCTCACGGTATCCCGACGGTTCAAACATCAAATGAATAACCACCTATTCCTGATCTGCAGGTCACGAAGGGGTTTCCACATCCTCACCAGAATTCTGTTCTTTCTGTCACAGCACTCTATAACTCCTTCAGCCTGTACATTAGTGTGGGCTGTCTGCGCTAATGTGGTAAACTCAGGATCTTCATCTCAAGTCTCAACTAATAAAGATCTGCCAAACACTTCCTTACCATTGAGTAAAATTTCGACCACTCTAACATCTGCCTGTAGTATTACTTTGATCTCCAGTGATAGACTTTGTTTAGCCATTGATCTATTCACCATATAAATGACAAAAAAAAACTAGAATCTGTTCTTGCAACTATCGACATCACCTGTGTTTAAAGCAGTGTGTACCTCCACTTCTCTGGTTTTAGTTAAAGCTACAATTTGATCTAGGAAATGTCCCTAATGAGTTCCCCTTCTAGATTCATTCTCATCAACCTCAAGAAATTCCATGGGTTTCGCTCACAACTTTCGCATTTTGAATGAAGGTGCCCTACTGTTTTACCATGGAATCGCTTAGGCCTTTGATTTTCACCTCCACCCTCAGTACTTTCTGTTCTGAAGAGGGGAAACATGGGACATTTCTTCTAGGTATCTATTCCTTTCCCTGGCTACTTGCTGTCCCTTCACTGTCTCATCCTCTATCCTTCTCAAGTTTACAGGGGTGACAGAGAAAAAAAGTCTAGTTTTATGGATGAGCTCATAGTTGTCAGCCATTAATCCTGCCTGTCCATCAGTTTCAATCCTTTGGTCTTCAACAGGGATTCTCATTACAGAAGGTAGTGAGTTTTTGATTTCCTCTAAGAGGATAATTTCTCTGAGAACTTCATCCACGGTTTCAACTCCTATTGCTTATATTCTCCCGTTAAAACTGCTTAACCTGTTCATATGCAATGTAGGTTTGTTCACAGTTTCATTAAATTTAAACCTTTTGTCTGTATGCTTGGGGACTATATCATTTACGCACCCGGTACAATTTTATTTTAGTGTCATAACCCTGAGAAACTTTCCCTGATAGTAAAAGATAAAGCTCCTGTGCTTTACATGTCAACTTGCTCTGCATAGGCAGTGTCCAGTTTTTTTTTTGGCCAGTTCATTGTCTTGCTATTTTCAGAAAAGAAATGAATACTTTCATGTACTTTCCCTCAAAGTTTTGAACACAAATGTTAACCTTTCTTTATTGGACTTTAGATCATGACTAGAATTTTCCCCATCAGAGCAAGCATCAGCAGCTGAAAGCTTTGTTTTAAAAACCCCATCAGTCTTAAGGCATTTTTAAAAATTTCTTTCTTGTTGTAGCCTCTTAAAATTCTCTTTCTCAGGCCATAAGATATCTCAAAGTGCTTTATAGCCAATGAAAATTATTCTCTGCTCTAATGAAGGAAATGAAACTTGACCGCAGCAAATTCTCACAAAACAAAAATACACTAATCGTCTAGACATTCTGCTTTTCGGTGATGTCAATTCAAGGATAAATATACTGGAATAGCCTCCTGCCTATCCTCAAAATGCTTCCATGTCCATTGGAGAGAGCAGACGCAGCCTCAGTTTAATATCTTATTGAAAGACAACAGCTAAAATGATAACAGCATTCCGTCCATGCTGCTTTGATTACTGTATTGTAGTCTGTGAACATAAACTCAAAACTACAGCCTTTAGGCTTGGAGGTGGTAGTGATACTAACAGTAGGACAGCTGATACAGAGGGAAAGAACATAGATTGACAACTTGCTAATAGAAGTGTTTAAATTACTTGGAGGTCATGAGTTCTTTTCTTCGCTCTAGAATATACAGGACGGCTTTTGCCTGAAACCAGAGTGACATCAAATATATTACCCAGTAGATTCAACTGAGTCTGAAGATTTTCTGCTCAAAACTACTTGACACATGTCAGAGAACAATAAACTCTAAGAGGTAATATGGAAAGTGATAGGAGATAGAGAAATAGATTGAAAATGTAAACATAGCTTAGAATTAAAATGCCCGGGAAGGAAGGACAGAAAAAAACTGTTGAAAGAAATAAGATGCAAGTGATTAAAGCCATTGAAGAGAAATGCAACAGTAGCAGTGAATGAGCCTGTTATAGGATTGGTAAAAGAATTCACACAGTTCCATCTACAAGCAAGGTATAACAAGGTTCAAATGTTCAATGGCTCAAAATCAGAGAGAGAGGAAAAAAAAACAGCTTTTAGAATGGTAATTAGGCATGTTCCTAAAGCTTGGCTTGCTACCTGATCATAGATTTTATTGTTGCCCCCAGTGCTTTATCATATATAGCTACACGCCATTTGCAGATGATGAAAACTCACTGTAAAATATGAAATACATACTTTATGGTTCTAACAAGGGTTATGACACACTGGGATAGTGCACTGGAAATCAAACCCCACAATTCAGAGACATCTCAAACATGGAAGTATTTAGTTAAATTATCCAAAATCCCCAATTTACTTGACTGACACACTCAGATCAAAAGAAGATTTTCGCATTTAAGAAAATAATCATCCATTATGAATGGATTGTCTTTAACCAATGAAAGTTAGGAAATATGAATTTCAAAAGGTATAACTCTCTACAAATTAAACTCTAACCATTCTTAATCTTCCTCCAAACAACTATCATACAAAGATGGACAAGATTTGGATATGAAGGGTGGAAATAGAAAAAGATCAGGGAAATGCAGTACAATTACACCGGTCTGGTCCACAGGATTCAATCAATTGTTTCGCTTCTCTTTCTTCATTTCCTTTTTAGTTCTTTCTGCTGACACAAGTTTGAACACTGATAGAGTCATAGAGTCCTAGAGATGTACAGCATGGAAACAGATCCTTCGGTCCAACCCGTCCATGCCGACCAGATATCCCAACCCAATCTAGTCCCATTTGCCAGCACCCCGCCCATATCCCTCCAAACCTTTCCTATTCATATACCCATCCAAATGCCTCTTAAAATGTTGCAATTGTACCAGCCTCCACCACTTCCTCTGGCATTTCATTCCATACACGTACCACCCTCTGCGTGAAAACGTTGTCCCTTAGGTCTCTTTTATATCTTTCCCTCTCACCCTAACCCTATGCCCTCTAGTTCTGGACTCCCCGACCCCAGAGAAAAGACTTTGCCTATTTATCCTATCTATGCCCCTCATAATTTTGTAAACCTCTATAAAGTCACCCCTCGGCCTCCAACGCCCCAGGGAAAACAGCCCCAGCCTATTCAGCCTCTCCCTATAGCTCAAATCCTCCAACCCTGGCAAATACATTCCTTCACTGTCTTCAAAACAGTCTTCTTTCCACTCTGAACAGGGAATTTCAAAGAAAATGGGGTGAAAGCTGTCTATTGCTGGAGACTTGCCAGTATCTTCGCACAAGAGTGACACCAAGATAGATTTGTTTGGTGCATATACAGGTCCTTCGCAGGTTAGGTGGTTCTCAGCTACACTGCCCTCACACCAGCCATGGTTATTTAGTTAGGAACCAACCAGAATGTATGGTCAAGCAGTTTTTGCCTCAGTTCAGAACCCATCGGCTCTGCAGTGTCTACATCTGCTCTTGCTGTTCCGGGGAAAACAACATTGTACGACAATTCACAATGTGCTCCAGCAAACATGATTTTTGAAACTGCAGTCATCTCATTACACAAGACGCTTTGCTTTAAAGCAGTATCTCCCTTCATGTTTTATGATAGTAGACTAAAACGGGAAACAACAAAACGCAATATGGTAAAGGGTGAAAAAAGCTTTTTCACACGACGTAGTTAGAAAATAGAAAGCACTGCTTAGAAATATGGAGGAGGCGGGTCAATTTACGTATTCAAGAGGGCTTTGGATTTTTTTTAAGATAGCAATGGTGCGCAGGAATATGGGAAAAAAGGCAGGAGACAATGGGCTGAATAGAATCCTTAGGCACTGTAATAATTCTGAGTTTTTGCGAAAAAGATGGAGCTTTTACTCAAAAAGTGAGAGTATTGTACGTGCAATAAAATTTTACGTGAAAATGGTGACCCCTTTATAGATATTTTAGAGGATTTAAATAATATAATCCATGAAGCAGAATATGAATTGGAAATACTTAACACATATTCATTCTGCATTGCTTAAATATTGCCATCTGATATCTAAGCATTAAGTAACTATGGTTTCAATGTTCCTACCCCTTAGCAAAACTGGGTTATAACTGATATTGTACAAAGAAAATATTTAGGACACAAACACCTCATCCTCCAATTAATTTTTCACAAAATCTTTTCAATCAGCTCTTTTAAATAATCGTATCATGAAAGCAATTCCTGTCTCCTGAAGCATTCAAATACGTCATTCCATTTGTCAAGTAATGGATGCGTATTAGGCATATACTGCTGTACTCTGGTAGTGCATTGAAAACAGCAGAAACATTTCAGAACAGGATGTGTATCAGCATCAGTCACATTAGTCATACAAAGTTATACCAAGAGAAAACATGTTTTGCTAGAAGCAGCTCCAAAGATTTCCATCACTTTTAAGTTTGTTGGTATATCTCAGGCAACATTCGACCACTACAAATTTGACCAACATTCAGCTGCATTTTTTGAAAAAAAAAGGGTAAACTCTTTCCACCAGTTCTGAGTTCCAAAACGTTAAAGGGCTAAAGTGTGAGAAAAACTTAGTGGAACGGTTTTGGTTGTTGGGGGGTGGGATAAAACGCTTTTCTGGGTTTTGTTTTTAAATATAGCAAGCAGTAATAACCTGGAAATGGCAGGCTCCAAAGACAATGGAAATGGAGATGATCGATGATTTCAAAATGAAGTTGGATGGTACTAAAACGTGCAGGACCATTTGGATCAAGCATGGGAATGGGAATGACTGAATTGCTCTAGAGAACCAGCATTAACCTGACGGTCAAATGGCCTCCTACTGTGTTGCAATGGCAATGACTCAATCAAAGTCCTTCTGAATAAAAACCTCAAATTTTCAGATAATCACCTCTCCCCTGTGCTGCTTATATTATTGTTGAAAGGCTGAATTGCCTGAAACACTGTTTTGAGACAACATCATAACTATAATGGGTTTGTTTTATTCACCAAAACAACTGATTAGTTCATTAAAAAAATCTTGAAATAAGAGAGAAGGTAAGAATTTATTATTGTTAGCCATGTAAAAAAACTAGTTTGTTTGACATTGTCTCTCCCCAGCTCTATCCTCCTATTTTTTCCTTTGTTAAATTAGGGCTCCCTTGTCCTTGTAGTGTCAACTGATCAGAATCCTACACTTTTATTCACATCAGGCTCCTGTTTTCACCATCTTATTCAAAGAGCTCAAAAATAATCCATTTGTTCTCAAATAAAATTTGCTCTCAAAATGGAACAGTTAATTAGTATTATACTGTATCTATTATTCTGTTAAGTTTTCCAGTAGAGTTAGTTTATTGCAATTCCAACTGTAGTGGATGAATATAGTGAGTGTTGTTTTAAATCTGGTAGTTTGTCAAATTGAATTGCATCTGGAATGCAACACCTCACATTTACCTTTAAAACAAGAAAATGTGAGGATCAAAGCTACCTTCTTAATATATTTTGAGGGGGCTTGGTCTGGTCCATTCCACGTTCTTCCAACTCTCTAGGAGTTTGAAACAGAAGGGGTGGCACAATGGCTCAGTGGTTAGCACTGCTGCCTCACCCGGGTTGAACCCGGGTTCAATTCCCATCTGTGTGAAGTTTGCACATTCTCCCCGTGTTTGCGTGGGTTTCCTCCGGGTGCTCCGGTGTCCTCCCACAGTCCAAAGATGTGCAGGTTAGGTGAGTGGCCATGTTAAATTGCTCGCAGTGTTACGTGGATTAGTCAGGGTAAGCGGAGGGGAATGGGTCGAGTGGGTAGACTTGTTGGGCCAAAGGTCCTGTTCCCACATTGTAGGGAATCTTAAAAAAATAAAGTCCAAAGGGGTGGCAAGGCCATCACCAGCCCAGGATCCCAAAGTCTCCTCCAAAGCCCGGCTTTCTAGTAATTAAGGGCAATAAGTTCTACCCTTTAGCCCCCTAAAAGATTTGTTTGTCTGCTGGTGGATGGCACGATGGCACAGTGGTTAGCACTGCTGCCTCACAGTGCCGGAGACGCGGGTTCAATTCCCGACTCAGGCGACTAACTGTGTGGAGTTTGCACGTTCTCCCCGTGTCTGCGTGGGTTTCCTCCGGGTGCTCCGGTTTCCTCCCACGGTCCAAAGATGTGCGGGTCAGGTGAATTGCCCATGCTAAAATTGCCCGTAGTGTTAGGTAAGGGGTAAATGTAGGGGTATGGGTGGGTTGTGCTTCGGCGGGTCGATGTGGACTTGTTGGGCCAAAGGGCCTGTTTCCACACTAAGTAATCTAATCTTTTCTAAAGTTACTTATCCTTCTGTAATTAGCAGGACAATCACAGCCCACATTAAACTATTGATCTCAGTTTCCAAGAAACCACATAGCTTCCTTCAAAACCTTGGAAAAACATTTCTTAATACAGTTTACTGTCTTACAGCCTTTCACATAATCCATAAGTATAGATATATACAGGAGACTTCCCAGTAATCCCAACAGTATTGCACTGAGACAACAACTGCTCAAAACAGCAACATAACAGGGATCAATACATATTTAGGATTCAATAAAGTTTATACTTTATCTTGTATTTACCAAGGAAATGAATAAATATTAGACAAGAATGCAACACGTTTCTGTCAATTTGTCACACACAGCAGTCCAAGTTTTGTGGGCATCAAAGCTATGAGGTTCATTACTAACCTTGAAGAAAGTGTTGCTAAAAGCTAGTCAGAGTCCTACAGCACAGAAACAGATCCTTTGGCCCAAGTGAACATCACAATTTGGCCGAGTCCCATTTGCCAGCATTTGACCCATATCCCTTCTTAATCGTATACTCATCCAGACGCCTTCTAAACGGTATAATTGCACCAACCTCCACCATTTCCTCTAGCAGCTCGTTCCGTACATACACCACCTTCAGGTGCTTTTTAAATCTTTCCCCTCTCACTTTAAACCTATACCATATAGTTTTGGAAACCCACACCCAACCTGAGGAAAATCATGCCCATGATTTTATAAACCTCCATAAGGTCACCCCTTCGCCGTCAATGTCCAAGGAGAAAAGTCCCCCTCTCCCTATAACCCAAAACCTTCCAGTCCCAGCAATGTTCTTGTAAATCTTTTCTGCACCTTCTCAAGTTTAACAACATCCTTCACAACTGGAAATTCTCTGGTGAAACACAGCTGCTTGTTACATAATTGAATGGGAATTTTCAGTCTCACCTTATGGTAATCAAGCTGTGATCAGCCAATCAGATAAAAAATGCATTTATATAGTAAACTTCATACCAAAGGGCATCCCAGAATACTATATACCCACTAAAGTTTTTGAAACACTAATAAATGTGATAAACAAAAGAAACAAGGTAGCCAATTTGCACACAGCAAGCTGCCATGCACAACGTGAAAGTGACCAAATAATTTGCTCCAGGTCAACTGATTTAAACTGATTGCCAAATACCCAATGCCCTTTTGGTTTTGGACCTTTCCTCCATAGGAAACTGTTTTTCTCCACATGAACAGGTGGCAGGTTGTGGTAATATCATTGAACTAGTAATCCCAAGGTCCCAGAGTAATGTTCAGGGGACATTGTCCTGAATCCCACCATCACAGATGGCGAAATTTGAAGTCAATAACTACTTGGAGCTAAACGCTAGCCCAATTGCAACCTTGTAGCCATTGTCAATTGTTGCAAAAATCCATCTGGTTCACTAATGTTCTTTAGGGAAGGAAATCTGTCATATTTATCCTGTCAGGTCTACAGGCGACTCCACATCCAAAGCAATACGGGTTGACACCTAATTGCCTTTTGATGTAGTTCAAGGTTAGTTAGGGGCAGGCAACAAATGCCAATCTTGAAGGCAACATTCATATCCCTTGCAAGAATAATAGAAAATGTCTGTCTGTATGCCTCTTCATTGTGTCGTTACATCACATCTTCTCTCAACCTACTCTGCTCTAAGGAGAACAGTCCCAACAACTCTCATCCAAACACCGAACTGAATTCCTATGTGCCTGAACCAGAATTGTCTCTATTAAGCCTGGTTTTCATTTGTGTTAGCAACTTGGCATCTGTTATGTGCATCTTTATGTTGCTTCATATTACCCTTCAGCTCTTTCAACATCTAAGGTGGTCTGGTTGCCCTACTTCTTCCTGTTGGTATTATACCTTGACTAGACCTGAACTATCCCCTCTTTAAGAATGCCCATTGCTCAATAACATTTATAACTGTGAAATTCTAATTCTGATTTACATGGATCACTGAAATTGGTTCTTTTCAAATCAAGTATTTTTAGTCTAGATTACTCCTCGTCCTTTCCATAGACTAAATATCATAAGATTTAGGAGCAAAATAGGCCATTCAGCATATCAAGCCTGTTCCAACACTTAATGGGATCATGGCTGATCTGCTAATGCTCAGCTACACTTTCTGGCATTTTCCCCATTACCCTGCGATTCTCTTACTGATTAAAGATCTTTCTCAGCTTTAAATAGAGCAAATGACCCAGCCTGGACAGCTCTCTGCAATAACAAATTCCACAGATTCTCTCCCTTCAAGAGTAGAAATTCCTCCTCATGACTGTTTTAAGTACGTCACCCCTTAATCTCAGATTGTGCCCTTTGATTTCTCATGTCAAGTCCCCGAAGAGACTGACTGATAAGGTCATTGCCCTATTACCCAACTGTGTGGTGTATATTGATGACCTGGTGGTTTTTAGTCATCTCTGGAAGGAACATTTACAGCATTTATCGGACTTGTTTGATCAACTTCAGAAGGCAGGCTTGGTGGTAAACCTAGTTAAAAGTGAATTTGCCAAAGCCCAAGTCACCTTCCTGCGCCATTTTATTGGACAAAACAAATGGCCCCTCGGGATGTGAAAACAAAAATAATTAGAAAATTTCCCACACCGTCGACGAAAAAAGAGTAGTACTGTGTTTCCTAGGATTGAGTGGATTTTACCAAAAATTTGTGCCGAACTTTAGCAGCATGGCTGCTCCATTAACCAAATTGTTAAAAAAGGGCAAGAAGTTTCTGTGGACAGCGGACTGTCAAAAGGCATTTGACAGCCTAAAAACTGTTAACCACTGCCTCAGTATTAGCCACACACACGATTACACAAAGCCTTTCCAGGTTGCTATCGGTGCCAGTGATGTGGGTGTTGGTGCGGTGCTCCTGCAGGAGGATGACGCGGGATTAGAAAGACCCATCGGGTATTTTTCCAGAAAGTTGAATGTGCATCAACAGAAATATTCAATGATGGAGAAAGAGACTTTAAGCTTGTTGTCGGCATTACAACATTTCAGTGTTTATATTACCAGCAACGCATCTGAGACAATTGTATACACTGATCATAACCCATTGACATTTGTGGAAAAATTTAAGGACAAAAATGCCAGACTGTTTAGAGGGAGCTTGTTGTTACAGCCATTCAATTGCGTATATGGCAGGTTGCAAAAACGCGACTGTCAATGCATTATCGAGGCTTGAATAAGGAGGCGTTCAGTGGTGGGTGTACCGTGGCCTGAATTTGCAAGTGGTTGTGCATGTTTGCATGTTTATAACTAATATAGAGTATATGTGTGTTTCGACTGCTTAACCTGGTCTGAAAGGTTTTTAAAATGAAGCTATCTTTTGATTAGTGATAGTTCAAGAATCAGAATAATTTTGATAGATGGATAAGAGGTTTAAAAATCAAGCCCTATGATGCCCTTGGAGAGGTAATTATTTTGGAGAAATTCAAAGATTCACTGCCTGAAGTAGTGCAAACTCATGTGGAAGAGCAAAGAGTTAAAACAGCAAGGTTAGCAGCTGAAGTGGCTGATGATTATGAGCTGGTCCATAAAACTCAATTTGGCTTCCAGAATCAATTTCAGTCCATGAGGGATAGAAATTGGGGCAAAGAGAAATCCTCACGTGGAAAGGGAAAGATAGATCTCAGTGAGAATCATAAGGATAACTTACCACAGGGGAAAGAAGAAACCCTTGAGGGGACAAAGAAGTTAAAAAGCTCCGGTGTTTTCATTGTAATAAAGTGGGCCACGTGAAAACAGTGTTGGTGGGCTAGCGGAAAACCAGATAAGCCTGGGAGTTTTGTTGGACTAATAACAAAAAGCATAAGGGAAGTTAGACAACTGCCTCAGAGTATACAAGATGATCACAGGTTGATGAAGGAGGAAGTACCAGATGTGCTTAAAAAAATACATGCAAGGGTAAAGTTTATTCACCTAGGGCAGAAGTAACAGGTAAAAAGGTTACAATATTAAGGGACACAGGATCCTCTCAGTCTGTACTGCTGAAGGATGAGGAGGCATGTACTCCTGAGGAACTACTGCCAGAAAAAGTGCTGGTAACAGGAACTCATGGTGAGACAAAAAACACTCAATTATGTAAAGTGAGGCTAGAGAGCCCAGTGAAGAGTGGAGAATTTGTGGTAGGAGAACTGGACAAACACTCAGCTCCAGGAATACAATTTGTCCATGCAAGTGATATAGCTGATTCAACATTAGGCATGCTGCCCACTGCAGTTGAAGAGCTTGTGGAGACACAGGAAACTGAAGAAATGAAGGATCTTTATTCAGGAACTTTCCCTAATTGTGTGGTCACAAGATCACAGAGGCACAATTTGAAGCAGGAGAGTTCAAAAGGCGCAGATAAGGAAGCTGACGTAGCTTTATCCGAGACCTTTTGTGATCAGATAAGTGGGACAGAGAAGGAACAGATAGGTAAACGTGCAAGTATCTTTAGCTCTGCTAAGCTGATTGAGTTACAGCAGAAAGATGAGAACTTAAAACAGTTATATCAAAAGGCATATACAGAGAAGGAGTGTGAATGCCTTTCTGTGTGTCATTACTTAACAAATGATGTCTTAATGAGGAAATGGAGACCATCACACATTCAAGCTGATGAGAAACAGGCAGAGATTCACCAAATTGTTTTGCCATTAGGGTACAGAAAAGAGGTGCTGCAGATGATGCATGAGCTATCATTTGGAGGTCATTTAGGGGTGAGGAAAACACAAGCTAAAATACAAAGACATTTTTACTGGCCTGCACGACACAAAGATGTAGTTGAATTTTGCCAGACATGTCATACATGTCAGCTAAGCGGAAATCTACAGGCAATAATAAAACCTGCATCTTTAATACCTATTCCAGCATTTGAGGAACTTTTCACGAGAATTTTAATTAATTGCATAGGTCCCTTACTTCAAACAAAAAATGGGAATAACTATTTATTAACAATAATGTATGTGTCAACTAGATTTCTAGAGGCAATCCCATTACGCAACGTCATAGCTAAAAGAATTACATACATCTTTTTAATAGAAATGGACTACCAATAGAGATCTAGTCAGACCAAGGATCAAACTTCACAAGCAAACTATTCAAGGAGGTTATGCATAACTTGGGAATAAAGCAATTCAAATCTACTGCGTACCATCCGGAATGGCAGCGAGTGCTAGAGAGATGGCATCAAACTGTAAAGACCATGTTGTGGCTAATGGTCAGGATTAGCCAGATGTTTGGGATAAGGGAGTTCCGTTTGTACTTTGTGCAATCAGAGATGCACCGAATGAATCAACCAAATTCAGTCCATGTGAATTAATTTTGGGGTATGAAGTAAGAGGGCTAGTAAAATTGACTCAGGAGAAATAAACAAATTCAGAGACAATCCATTTGTACTATTTGTCAAATTTTAGACAACAATTAAATAGAGCTGGAGAATTGGCTGACAGCATTTAAAAGTATCGCAGCATATAATGAAGCAGGAAGCAGATAAGAAATCACAAATTCACAATTTTGCAATTGGGGATAAGGTAACAGGTGAGCCTTCCAGTAACAGTGAGCCTTTAAAAGCAAAGTTTAGTGGACCTTATCAAATAGAAAGGAAATTGAGTGAAGCAAACTACTTGATAAGGACTGGATTAGTGGTGCTTGAAAAGCACAGTTCAGGCAGCATCCAAGCAGCAGTAAAATTGACCTTTCGGGCAAAAGTCCTTCATCAAGAATACAGGCAAAATGCCTGAAGGGTGGAGAGATGAATGAAAGGAGGGTGGGAGTGGGGAGAAAGTAGCATAGAGTACAATCGGTGAGTGGGGGAGGGGATGAAGGTGATAGGTCAGGGAGGAGGGTGGAGTGGATAGGCGGAAACGATGATAGACAAGTAGGACAAGTCATGGGGACAGTGCTGAGCAGGAAGGTTGGAACTGGGGTGAGGTGGGGAAAGGGGAAATGAGGAAATTGTTGAAGTCCATATTGATACCCTGGGGTTGAAGTGTTCTGAGGCGGAAGATGAGGCGTTCTTCCTCCAGGCGTCAGGTGGTGAGGGAGCGGCGGTGAAGGAGGCCCAGGACCTCCATGCCCTCGGCAGAGTGGGAGGGGGAGTTGAAATGTTGGACCACAGGGCAGTGTAATTGATTGGTGCCGGTGGAGGAAGAACGCCTCATCTTCCACCTCAGAACATTTCAACCCCAGGGCATCAATGTGGACTTCACCAGTTTCCTCATTTCCCCTTCCCCCACCTCACCCCAGTTCCAACCTTCCTGCTCAGCACTGTCCCCATGACTTGTCCTACCTGCCTATCTTCTTTTCCACATATCCACTCCACTCCACTCTCCTCCCTGACCTATCACCTTCATCCCCTCCCCCACTCACCTATTGTACTCTATGCTTTCTCCCCACACCCACCATCCTTTCATTCATCTCTCCACCCTTCAGGCACTCTGTCTGTATTCTTGATGAAGGACTTTTGCCTGAAATGTCAATTTTACTGCTCCTCAGATGCTGCCTGAACTGCTGTGCTTTTCCAGCACCACTAATCCAGAATCTGGTTTCCAGCATCTGCAGTCACTGTTTTTAACCTTACTTGATAAGGACTTCAGGCAAGAAGAAATCTCACATAGTGTGTCATGTTCAAAAGGTGTTTTGATCGGGAAGGAAAGCAAAAGCAGAAGGTGTTAATGATTACAGCACAGAAGGAAGAACCAAGTTCAGAGGATTCTGAATTGGACATTCCTCAAATTAAATTGAACAATGAGGAAGTTGTCAAAAATGGTGATAAATTATTTAGTTAACTTCCACAAGAAGATTGAAATGACCTGGAAGAGTTATTACTATCACATGGGAGATATGCGGAAATAAACTGGGAAGTATAACCTAATTGTGCATGATGTAGATATAGGAGATGTTGTTCCAACTATGCAACATCCTTACAGGCATAACCCTCTAAAGTTGGCACAGGTTCAGAAGATGATAGAGGGCATGCTCCAAGATGGCATAATTGAAGTGAATTACAGTGACTGGAGCTCATCCATAGTAATGGTGCTAATGCCAGATGGTACCCAATGGTTATGTGTGGACTATCGCAAAGTCAATGCTGTTACAAAGACTGGTGCATATCCAATTCCACGGTTGGAGGACTGTCAAAAAGGTGGGACAAGCAACTTCCATTTCTAAGTTGGACTTGCTCAGGTTACTGGCAAATACCTCTGTCAGAGAGAACAAAGGCAATTTCAGCTTTCATAATGCCAAATGGATTATATCCGTTTAAAGTCATGCCATTTGGTATGAGTCCCCTAAGAATCTTGTATGTTTCAATCAGGTCAGCTCTCATTCTTCTCTATTCTGACGAGCATAGGCCAAAGCTACTCAATCTCTACTTCAGACAATCTTTTACACCAGCATCGTTCTAATGCACTTTCTCTGGACTGCGTTCAATATTAACTTATCTTTCCTTTCATCAGGGGCCCAGAACTGTTCACAGTGTTCCAGCTGGGGTTTGATTAGTGATTTGTATAGTTTTAGCAAAAACCTCCCCACTTTAATATTCCACTCCCTTTGAACTAAACGCTAGCATCTGCAGTAATTCATTCCAATTCCATTGTGTCCACTGTGTGGCAACAATTCAATGTCCATGCTGTATGTCACACTGGTCAGAACACACATGGAGAAGTGTCCAGCTCTGCTTATCACCACACTAAGGGACCAGTCAGCTGCCCAAGGTAATTGAGGGAAGAACCACAACTTGTCTCTAGCGTAAGTATGAATTTCAAGAATTGGGCTTTATAGTCTTTTAAAGAGCCAACTGAGCGACGGTCATATAAAAATAGAAATTGTACGGGAAAGATAGAGAACTATTCCACTGAACCGTAAGAACCTTAAAACAGTACATAGATTCAAATCAACAAAAAAAGTACATTTGGAACTGACATCAGTAAGATCTTCTTCACAAAATGAGTGAAGGTACAAGATGGACTCTCAGGAAGATTAACGAACGTGTAAACCCTGGTGTCATTTGGTGACCTGACTGAATGTCATAACTGGGGGAATTCTAAGCTTCTTCTGAGGAGGGGCCCCAGACACTGTCGAGAGTGTGGTGCTGGAAAAGCACAGCAGGTCAGGCAGCATCAGAGGAGCAGGAAAATCAACGTTTTGGACATAAGCACTTTATCAGGCCACGGTCACTGTCAATCTTTTTTATCTTGTGATAGGAGAGGACAGTATGGTGGCTCAGTGGTTAGCATTGTTGCCCCACAGTATCACGGACGAGGATTTAACTCTACTGCCTGGCAACTGTTTGCGCGGAGTTTGCACAATCCCCCTATGTCTGTGTGGGTTTCCTCCGGTTTCCTCCCACTGTCCAAAGCTGTAGGTAGATTTGTAAATTACCCAGAGTGTTCAGGGATGTGCGGCTTGGTGGTTTAGCCATGGGAAATGCAGAGTTATAGAGATTGGGTGGGGGTGGGGTCAGTCTGGGTGGGATGTACTGAGGGTTGGTATGGACTCACTGGGCCGAATGGCCTGCTTCCACATTGTAAGGATGCTATGATTCAGTGACCATGAATTAGCATCAATTTTGAGAGATGGCATGAATATTATCCTGATGTCTTTATTGTAGATTCACTGCAACAACTTAAAAAGCAGCATTTTATCTGCCACACTTCATTGATTCAATCTAACCTTAATCCTTCAGGTGCTGCAGAGTTACCTCTGGATGCTTAACCACTTTGGATTTCAAATGTTGCCTCAGAAATACAGTCCAAGTTTAATCTAGTAACACAGCCAAATGTAATATTCAGTCTAATAACTGACAAAGAATGGATTCTTGGAACCAGTTTGTAAGCAAAGCAGATACGTACTGTTGAAACCAAAAGAGAAAATGCTGGAAAATCTCAGCAGGTTTGGCAGCATCTGTAAGGAGAGAAAAGAGCTGACGTTTCGAGTCTAACTGACCCTTTTGCAAAAGCTTTGACAAAGGGTCAGTTAGACTCGAAACGTCAGCTCTTTTCTCTCCTTACAGATGCTGCCAGACCTGCTGAGATTTTCCAGCATTTTCTCTTTTGGTTTCAGATTCCAGCATCCGCAGTAATTTGCTTTTATTTACAATGTGTTGTAAACTGAAAGATAAACCAAGCATCACAAAAGGAACCACAAAGGCAAAAGAACTTATTTAAAACTTAAGACAAACAAAACCTTGTGCATGGACAATAAACCGTGGGGCGACACGCCTGCATTGGGAACATTAGAGTCTTGCCTGGAGGCCTGTGCAGTGCTCAGGTCTCTCAAGGCCAGAATATTGGTACCAATTGTTGAAGGGACATACAGTGAGAAAGCTGAAGACAGTGATTTCAGGAGGGATGCCTTCTCAGTTACACTACAGTATGATAGCTACAAAGAATGAGGTTTGGGCTGGATTACACTGGGAGACATTTTCCTTAAATCACCTTTCTTTCCAAATCATGAATTACTGAGGTCATGCATCTCCTTGTTCAAAGTCATTAACTTGTTGCAGCATGTACTTAAATGATTCACTTGGCATATTTCAGCTATGATTAAAAACCTTGGCAAGCTGGATTCAACATTTTGTTCACAATAAAACTGGGTTTTCTGAGATGCTAGGCCTAACTCAGCTGCAGAATTAAAATTGGACCAAACATACTGGTACAGTTGGGAAAGGGAGTGAGTTAAACAGTCAGAGCAGGAAGGAACAAAGCAGAGAACAAGGTAGGACTGATAAATTAAACACCATTTAGTTCAATGTAAGAGGCCTAACAGGGAAGGCAGATGAACTCAGGGCATGGTAAGTAACATGGGACTGGGATATCTTATCAATTACAGAAATGCAATGGACAGGACTGGCAGCTTAATGTTCCAGGAAAGAAATGCTATAGGAAGGATAGAAAGGGGACCAGAAGAGGAGGGGGGAGTGGTGTTTTTGATAAGGGAGAGCATTACAGCTGAAATAAGGGAGAACATTTCTGGGAATACATCCAGGGAAGTTATTTGGGTGAAACTGAGAAATAAGAAAGGGATGATCACCTGATTGGGATTGTATTGTAGACCCCCAATAGTCAGCAGGAAATTGAGAAACAAATTGTAAGGATATTTCAGTTATTTGTAAGAATAATAGGGTGGTTATGGTAGGGGATTTTAACTTTCCCAACATATACTGGGACTGTCATAGTGTTAAGGATTTAGATGGAGAGGAATTTGTTGAGTGTCTACAAGAAACATTTCTGATTCAGTAAATGGACGAAGCTACTAGAGTAGGTGCAAAACTTGAACTATTCATGATATATAAGGCAGGGCAGGTGACTGAGGTGTCAGTGGGGGAGCACTTTGGGACCAGTGACCATAATTCTATTAGATTTAAAATAGTGATGGAAAAGGGTAGACCCGATCTAAAAGTTGAAGTTCTAAATTGGAGGAAGGCTAATTTTGACGGTATTGGGCACGGACATTCAAAAGCCTATTGGGGGCAGATGTTCGAAGGTAAAGGGACGAATGAAAAATGGGAAGCCTTCAGCAATGAGATAATGAGAGTCTAGAGACAGAGTATTCCTGTTAGGGTGAAAGGAAAGGCTGGTAGGTATAGGGAATGCTGGATGACTAAAGAAATTGAGGTTTTGGTTAGGAAAAAGAAGGAAGCACATGTCAGGTATAGACAGGATAGATCGAGTGAATCCTTAGAGTATAAAGGCAATAGGAGCGTACTTAAGAGGGAAATCAGTAGGGCTAAAAGGGGACATGAGATAGCTTTGACAAATAGGGTTAAGGAGAATCTTCGAGTAAAAAATGAGGTCTGCAGATGCTGGAGATCACAGCTGCAAATGTGTTGCTGGTCAAAGCACAGCAGGTTAGGCAGCATCTCAGGAATAGAGAATTCGACGTTTCGAGCATAAGCCCTTCATCAGGAGAATCTAAAGGGATCTTATCAATACATTAAGGACAAAAGGGTAACTAGGGAGAAAATATAGCCCCTCAAAGATCAGCAAGGTGGCCTTTGTGTGGAGCCACAGAAAATGGGGGAGATACTAAACCAGTATTTTGCATCAATATTTACTGCAGCAAAGGACATGGAAGATGTAGAATGTAGGGAAATAGATGGCAACATCTTGAAAATTGTCTATATTACAGAGGAGGAAGTGCTGGATATCTTGAAACACGTAAAAGTGAATAAATCCGCAGGACCTGGTCAGATAGAGTCAGAGTCATAGAGATGTACAGCAAGGAAACAGACCCTTCGGTCCAACCTGTCCATGCCGACCAGATATCCCAACTCAATCTAGTCCCACCAGGCAGCACCCGGCCCATATCCCCCCAAACCTTTCCTATTCATATACCCATCCAAATGCCTCTTAAATGTTGCAGCCTCCACCACTTTCTCTGGCAGCTCATTCCATACATGTACCACCCTCTGCGTGAAAAAATTGCCCCGTAGGTCTCTTTTATATTTTTCTTCTCTCACCTTAAACCTATGCCCTCTAGTTCTCGACTCCCCCACCCAGGGAAAAGACTTTGCCTATTTACCCTATCCATGCCTCTCATAATTTTGTAAACCTCTATAAGGTCATCCCTCAGCCTCTGACGCTGCAGGGAATACAGCCACAGCCTGTTCAGACTCTCCCAAAGCTCAAATCCTCCAACCCTGGCAACATCCTTGTAAATCTTTTCTGAACCTTTCAAGTTTCACAACATATTTCCGATAGGAAGGAGACCAGAACTGCACGCAATATTCCAACAGTGGCTTAACCAATGTCCTGTACAGCCACAACATGACCTCCCAACTCCTGTACTCAATACTCTGACCAATAAAAGAAAGCATATCTTTTTCACTATCCTAACTACCTGCGACTCCAGTTTCAAGGAGCTATGAACCTGCACTCTAAGGTCTCTTTGTTCAGCAACACTCCCTAGGACCTTACCATGAAGTGTATAAGTCCTGCTAAGATTTGCTTTCCCAAAACGCAGCACCTCGCATTTATATGAATTAAACTCCATCTGCCACTTCTCAGCCCATTGGCCCATTTGGTCAAGATCTTGTTGTAATCTGAGGTAACCATCTTCGCTGTCCAATACACCTCCAATTTTGTGTCATCTGCAAACTTACTAATTCAGTGGGAAACTAGGGAAATGTTTGCTGGGCCCCTTACTGAGATAGTTGTATCATGGATACTCACAGGTGAGATAGTGGATGACTGGAGGTTGGCTAACGTGGTGCCATTGTTTAAAAAAGGTGGTAAGGAAAAGCCAGGGAACTATAGATCGGTCAGCCTGATATCGGTTGTGGGCAAGTTGTTAGAGGAAATCCTGAGGGACAGGATGTACATGTATTTGGAAAGGCAAGGACTGATTAAGGATAGTCAGTATGGCTTTGTGCGTGGGAAATCATGTCTCACAAACTTGATTGAGTTTTTTGAAGCAGTAACAAAGAGGATCAATGACAGCAGAGTGGTAGACGTGATCTATATGGACTTCAGTAAGACATTCGACAAGATTCCTTATGATAAACCGGTTAGCAAGGTTAGATCTCTTGGAATACAAGAGGAACTAGCTATTTGGATACAGAACTAGCTCAAAAGGTAGAATACAGACTAGAGGTCTGAAAAGGATTGGTACTGGGTCCATCATTTGTATGAATTTGGATGTGAACATAGGAGATACAGTTAGTAAGTTTGCAGATGACACCAAAATTGGAGGTGGACAGTGAACATGGTTACCTTAGAGTACAACGGGATCTTGATCAGATGGGCCAATGGGCTGAGGAGTGGTAGACGGAGTTTAATTTAGATAAATGTGAGGTGCTGCATTTTGGAAAGGCAAATCAGAGCAGGACTTATACACTAAATGGTAAGGTCCTGGGGAGTGTTGCTGAATGAAGAGACCTTGGAGTGCAGGTTCATGCTTCCTTGAAAGTAGTCACAGTATATAGGATAGTGAAGGCAGCGTTTGGTATGCTTTCCTTTATTGGTCAGAGCATTGAGTACAGGAATTGGGAGGTCATGCTGCGGCTGGAGAAGACATTAGTTCGGCCACTTTTGGAACATTGAAAGGAGACCAGAATTGCACAATCGGAAGGATATTGTGAAACATGAAAGGGTTGAGAAAAGATTTTCAAGGATATTGCCAGGGTTGGAGGATTTGAGCTATCGGGAGAGTTTGAATAGGCTGGGGCTGCTTTCCCTGGAGTGTCGGAGGCTGAGGGGTGACCTTATGGAGGTTTATAAAATCATGAGGAGCATGGATAGGGTAAATAGACAAGGTCTTTTCCCAGAGTTGGGAGAGTCCAGAACTAGAGGGCATAGGTTTAGGGTATTAAGAAATAAAAGGGACCTCCTTTTTCCAGAGGATGGTGCGGTGTATGGAATGAGCTGCCAGTGGAAGTGGTGGAGGCTGGTACAATTACAACATTTAAAACACATATGGATGGGTATATGAATAGGAAGGGATCTGGTCCAAGTGCTGGTAAATGGGATTTATTAATTTAGGATACCTGGTTGGCATGAACAAGTTGGACCAAAGGGTCTGCTTCCATGCTGTGCTTCTCTATGACTCAAAGCTCAAGGTGCTTCCATGCACTTTGATGCTCCCAAAGCAGTTCCACATGTATTCAACTGCAAGTCAAATATCAAAATGCCAGAACATATTAATATAAGGCTAGCAGGATTCACTAAAAGTGAACCTCGCAGCTCTAATCTTAGCAGTCATGGCGTTCTGATACCCTTTATCCAACTGGGCTAGATCCTTGCTAGTGCAGTATAAAAATATTATTGGTCTTGAATCCTCTTCAACACTATTCAATTAAGGATTCAGACAATCTGTGTTTTCAGATACCAGCTTTCCACAGGGCCGCATTTATGGTTCTTGTACTCAGAAAACATTTAAGTAAATGTTTTGTGGGCGGCACGGTGGCACAGTGGTTAGCACTGCTGCCTCACAGCGCCTGTAGACCCAGGTTCAATTCCCGACTCAGGCGACTGACTGTGTGGAGTTTGCACGTTCTCCCCGTGTCTGCGTGGGTTTCCTCCGGGTGCTCCGGTTTCCTCCCACAGTCACAAAGATGTGCGGGTCAGGTGAATTGGCCAAGCTAAATTGCCCGTAGTGTTAGGTAAGCGGTAAAAAATGTAGGGGTATGGGTGGGTTGCGCTTCGGCGGGTCGGTGTGGACTTGTTGGGCCGAAGGGCCTGTTTCCACACTGTAAGTCTAAGTCTAAGTCTAAGTCTAAATTGTGACATTAACACATATAGGGAATAGGGAGAGAGAGCAGTTAAATGCGTGGCTACAGGGATGGTGCAGGAGGGAGGGATTCCGGTTTCTGGACAACTGGGGTCCTTTCTGGGGAAGGTGGGACCTCTATAAAAAGGATGGGCTACACCTGAACCTGAGGGGCACCAGTATCCTTGGGGGGAGGTTTGCTAGTGCTCTTTGGGAGGGTTTAAACTAACTCCGCCGGGGCATGGGAACCTGGACTGTAGCTTTAGGGTACAGGACCTTGAGTGTAGGGAGGTTAGGAATAATGCAGTGATCTCTAAGGAGGGTGCCTATAACCAGAAGGGTGGATTGAAGTGTGTATACTTCAATGCCAGAAGTATAAGGAATAAGGTAGGTGAACTTGCAGCGTGGGTTGGTACCTGGGACTTCGATGTTGTGGCCATTACAGAGACGTGGGTAGAACAGGGACAAGAATGGCTGTTGCACGTTCCAGGGTTCAAATGTTTTAGTAGGATCAGACATGGGGGTAAAAAAGGGGGAGGCGTGGCATTACTTGTCAAAGATAGTATCACAGCAGTGGAATGGACGATGGAAGAGGACTTGCCATCTGAGGTAGTTTGGGCTGAGGTTAGAAATAGGAAAGGTGAGGTCACCCTGTTAGGTGTTTTCTACAGGCCTCCTAATAGTCCTAGAGAAGTAGAGGATAATATTGCGAGGATGATTCAGGAAAAGAGTGAAGGTAGCAGGGTGGTTGTTATGGGGGACTTTAACTTCCCAGATATTGACTGGGAGAGCTATAGCTCGAGTTCATTAGATGGGTCGGTGTTTGTACAATGTGTGCAGGAGGGTTTCCTGACACAATATGTCGACAGGCCAACAAGAAGGGAGGCTATATTGGATTTGGTTCTAGGTAATGAACCAGGCCAGGTGTTAGACTTGGAGGTAGGTGAGCACTTCGGGGACAGTGACCACAACTCGGTGACTTTTACTTTAGTGATGGAGAGGGATAATCGTGTGCCGCAGGGCAAGAGCTATAGCTGGGGGCAGGGAAATTATGATGCAGTGAGGCATGACTTAGGATGTGTGGATTGGAAAAACAGGCTTCAAGAGAAGAACACTAATGAGATGTGGGGATTGTTCAAGGAGCAGCTACTGCGTGTCCTCGATAGGTATGTACCAGTCAGGCATGGTGTAAAGGGCCTTGTGAGGCAGCCGTGGTTTAGTAAGGAATTGGAGTCCCTTGTGAAAGGGAAGAAGGCGGCATATGTAAAGATGAGGCGTGAAGGTTCAGTAGGGGCGATTGAGAGTTATAAGGTAGCCAGGAAGGAGCTAAAGAGGGAGCTAAGAGAAGCGAGAAGGGGACATGAAAAGTCTTTAGCTGGTAGGATTAGGGAAAACCCAAAGGCTTTCTATAGGTATGTCAAGAATAAAAGGATGACTAGGGTAGGTATCGGTCCAGTCAAGGATAGTAGTGGGAAGTTGTGTGTGGAGGCGGAGGAGATTGGAGAGACATTAAATCAGTACTTTTCATCAGTATTCACTCAGGAACAGGACACTGTTGCTGATGTGAATATGGAATCACAAATAATTAGAATGGATGCCCTGGAAATATGCAGGGAAGAGGTTTTGGGAATATTGGAAAGGATGAATATAGATAAGTCTCCTGGGCCTGATGGCATTTACCCCAGGATCCTATGGGAAGCTAGGGAGGAGATAGCAGAGCCATTGGCCTGGATTTTTATGTCGTCATTGTCAACGGGAATAGTACCAGAGGACTGGAGGATAGCGAATGTGGTCCCATTGTTCAAGAAAGGGAGTAGGGATAGCCCTAGTAACTATAGGCCAGTGAGTCTGACTTCAGTGGTGGGCAAAGTCTTAGAGAGAATGGTAAGGGATAAGATTTATGAACATCTGGGTAGGAATAACGTGATCAGGGATAGCCAGCATGGTTTTGTGAAGGGCAGGTCGTGCCTCACAAACCTTATTGAGTTCTTTGAGAAGGTGACTAAGGAAGTGGACGAGGGTAAAGCAGTGGATGTTGTGTATATGGATTTTAGTAAGGCGTTCGATAAGGTTCCCCATGGTAGGCTAATGCTAAAACTACGGAGGTATGGCATTGAGGATACATTAGAGGTTTGGATTAGGAATTGGCTGGCTGGAAGGAGAAGGTAGTAGTTGATGGATTATGTTCATCTTGGAGCGCAGTTACTAGCGGTGTACCACAAGGATCTGTTTTGGGACCATTGCTTTTTGTTATCTTTATAAATGATCTAGAGGAAGGACTTGAAAGCTGGGTAAGCAAGTTTGCGGATGACACAAAAGTCGGTGGAGTTGTGGATAGTGAGGAAGGAAGTGGTAGGTTACAGCGGGATATAGATAAGTTGCAGAGCTGGGCGGAAATGTGGCAAATGGAATTCAATGTAGCTAAGTGCGAAGTCGTTCACTTTGGTAGGAATAACAAGATGATGGATTACTGGGCTAATGGTAGGCTACTTGGTAGTGTGGATGAGTAGAGGGATCTTGGTGTCCATGTACACAGATCTGTGAAAGTTGCCACCCAGGTAAATAGTGCTGTGAGGAAGGCATATGGTGTACTGGGCTTTATTGGCAGAGGAATTGAGTTCCGGAGTCCTGAGGTCATGTTGCAGTTGTATAAGACTCTGGTGAGGCTTCATCTGGAGTACTGTGTGCAGTTTTGGTCGCCATACTATAGGAAGGAAGTGGGAGCTTTAGAACGAGTGCAGAGGAGGTTTACCAGGATGTTGCCTGGAATGGTAGGAAAATCTTATGAGGAAAGGCTGAGGCACTTGGGGCTGTTCTCATTGGAGAAGAGAAGGTTTAGGGGAGATCTGATAGAAGTGTATAAGATGATTAGGGGTTTAGATAGGGTAGATACTAAGAACCTTTTACCGCTAATGGAGTCAGGTGTTACTAGGGGACATAGCTTTAAATTAAGGGGTGGTAGGTATAGGACAGATGTTAGGGGTAGATTCTTCACACAGCGGGTTGTGAGTTCATGGAATGCCCTGCCCGTATCAGTGGTGAACTCTCCTTCTTTATGGTCATTTAAGCGGGCATTGGATAGGCATTTGGAAGTTATTGGGCTAGTATAGGTTAGGTAGGATTCGGTCGGCGCAACATCGAGGGCCGAAGGGCCTGTACTGCGCTGTATCCTTCTATGTTCTATGTTCTATATCAAAATAGATGCTGCCCTGATCAAAATTGATCAACAACTGCACAGAGTCATACAGCATGGAAACAGACCCTTCAGTCCAACTGGTCCACACCAACCATGCTCCCAAACTAAACTAGTCCCACCTGCCTGTCCTTGGCCTGCATCCCTCCAAACCTTTTTATTCATGAACCTATCCAAATATCTTTTAAAATGTCATTACTGTACCTGCATCCACCACTTTTTCTAGCAGTTCATTCCATACATAAACCACACTGAGGAAAAAAAAAGTCCCTTGTAACCTCTTTAAATCCTTTCTTCAAAGATATTAAAAAGATATCTAAAGCATTAGGATCTAAGTGTTTGGCACTGCAGTTTTTATTTTTATTGGTTGCTCAAAAGAACTCCATTACCTTTTGCCTGCATATCCTTTTTACAGACTATTTTTCACGATAGTCTAAAGACAGTAACTTTATTTACATCACACATGAATCAAGAAAGGAGTTTACTCAAGATATTTGCTGAACATTATTTTAAACTGGGAATATATGGATTAAAATATATTGGTAACCAATGATTCTATCCAAAACAGATTTTTTTTTGCTAACATGATATTAGCTTATTCAGTTTTAAAAATATTGGTTTCAGTCCTAGAAATTAACTGCCAACAATAGGAAAGTTCCACTGCAATCTCAGTAATCAATTTATCCTGATTAAGTTTAGTGATTAAACTATATTCATTCTGGTCAAAGCTGGAAGCAAAGTTTGGGTGGCACAGTGGCTCAGTCGTTAGCACAGCTGCCCCACAGCTCCATGGTCCCAGGTTCAAATCCAGCCTCGGGCAACTGTCTGTGTGGAGTTTGCATATTCTCCCAGCGTTTGCATGGGTTTCCTCCGGGTGCTCAGATTTCCTCCCACAGTCCAAAGATGTGCAGGTCAGGTGAATTGGCCATGCTAAATTGCCCATAGTGTTAGGTACATTAGTCAGAGAGAAATGAGTCTGGATGGGTCCCTCTTTGGAGGGCCAATGTGGACTGGTTGGGCCCAAGGGCCTGTTTTCACACTGTAGGGAATCTAATCAAATCAAAAGATGATTCAGATCAGTTCATTTGAGGATGGCAATGACGTCTGAAATCCTGAAATTGAACCCACTACTTCACGTGGGTGCATTGTCACTTATTTACATAGTTTCACAAGTGGCAATAAATTTAAATCCACAGCAATTACATTTACTACTCAATGCAGTTATAAAAGAATAGCAACCAGTAACAGTTTGCAATGCAATAAACAGAAGCTATCCATTTTGATCTGGATGCAAGTTTCCAAAAACCATGTTTTAAGTACTTACATTTTCCCCTCTCTTCCCCAACCTCTGCAAACAAAGATTGATGGTATGGGAGATTGAGCTCAACATGAAACAATATCTCAGAGAATACTTAACACATCAAGGCAAATGAATCAGAAACAAAGCAAATTATACTGTTTGGAAGTGGAGCCAAGTTCGTTAATGTTGCTTAATAGCTGCAAATTCTAATCAGATTTCTCATAATTGAATTACAATTATAAGTCTATAAAACGCAGGTTTATTTTGAACAGTCTTATTTAAATGGATACAGGGATGCAGCGCAGAAGAAAAGCTGATCTTTCCCCAGGATGGCAAACATGCTTCCTTAGGGACTTGTGACTAAGTGGTAGCGACAGCTGAACTATTCTGTCAGTAGCAGTTGGATGGAAGAGAGTTAGGGTAATTGGAGAAGGCAAGGAAAGGATACTGAATCCAAAGTGACATGGCTTTCAGGAGCCACAAAATCAATGCACCATGGCCTGAGTTTGCTGAATGCTAATGCACATCCACAATGTACTAGCATTATAGGCAGAAATTCCAGCAATTAACGTATTAATTCAATCCTGCCATAACTCACGAGGGCTTCGAAGCAGCTTCAAGGATAACTGCTTGAAAAGGTTCAAAAGCTAATTATGATTCTTCACCTCTTAATTAAAACCAATATCAAGACCCGGCCTGCTGAATTACCGTCAACGTAATCCCTACGGAGACATTTATAGAAAGGCACTGGAGGGCTCAGAATCAGGGGAACAGGTATTGATCGCAAGAACTTAATAAAAGAGTCATACGGAACTTGAAACGTTAACTCTGTTTCTCTCTCCACAAACGCTGCTGCCTTTCTCCAGCATTGTGTTTGCTTCAAACTTCTAGCATCTGCAAAATTGTGCTTTAATTCTCAACATCCGTTCTGTCAGTCCGCCTCAGAATCTGGTATGCCTTAATAAGATCACCTCTCATTCCTGTTTTTAAACTTCAACCCCTTGGCAATAAAGGCCATAATCCCAACTGCCTTCTTAACCACTTGCTGACTTCATTACATAATAACTGCTGTCATCGTCACGAGTCAGACCATATGTAGGGAGGGTGCTTCCACTGAGTTGCGGAGTCTAGGAACTAGGGATCACAGTCTGAGGATAAGGAGTAGTCATTTAGGACTGACATGAGGAAAAATTTCTTCACTCAGAGGTTAGTCAACTAATGGAACTCACTACCACAGAAGGCTGGAGGCCAAGTCACTGATTACATTCAAGGAAAAGATTGATAACTTTCTAAGATGTTGAACGGCATCAAGGGGTAGATGGAGAAAGCAGCAATATGGCATTGAGAGAGAGGATGAGCCATGATCGTATTGAATGGTAGAACAAGCTTGAAGGGCCAAATGGCCTATTGCCTGTCTCATTCCTATGTTGCTATAGTAACAGCACAGTGCTCAGCATTATTTGTACATAAACGGTGCAGCAGCTTCATGCAAGGAACAGGCACGTGGTTAAATATCCAAAAAATGTTCAAGTCGTGCTGCTCTGCCATTAAGCTTCACAAAGCAAAAAAAGACTTCTCCTGTCTAATACACCATGAATGGCAAGATTTTGGGTGTTTCGTACAGCAAATATGAACTAAACTTGCCACAATACATTAGCCTTGGCTTTTCAAATCTAAATACTCTTATCAAAACATGCAGAAGTAAACCCATCTACTGGCACTCACTATTAGATACGCAGCTGCTGAAAAATCTGGATCAGGAAAGTATTCAATTGCCCAGCAGCTGCCGGAGGCAACAGTTTCCTGATTTGCTCTGCTCTGAAATATTAAATCTGTTAACTGATGAGAACAATATCTGAATAAGCAAGTTCTGGTTTCTTCCCCACTGCAGTGAGGGAACTAAGGAATCCAGTGCCTGACTGAATGAATAAGCAACTCCATAACTAAATTATTGAACAATTAGATTAGATTAGATTAGACTCCCTACAGTGTGGAAACAGGCCTTTCAGCCCAAAATGTCCATACCGACCCTCCGAAGAGCCACCTACATCTACTCCAGACTAATCTACCTAACACTACAGGCAATTTAGCAAGCCTAGTTCACCTTACCCGCACACCTTTGGAATGTGGGAGGAAACCGGAGCACCCGGAGAAAACCCACGCAGACACGGGGAGAATGTGCAAACTCCACACAGACAGTCGCCCGAGGTGGGAATTGAACCCAGGTTAAGATCATTAAAACTGAGAAGTGTAACTTAAATGGATCAATTCAATGCCAAACCAGATACGGAAAGAGAGAAGGAAAATACTGACTTGATTCAGAAAGGGAAAAAAGACAAAAGTTTAAAAAATAGTTTAAGTTTGTTACTTTTAGAGTCTCTAACTAATAATACCTGATGAGATGATAACTGTTCACTTGCAATGCCAGAAAGGTTGTCAGGCAGTAAAAAAAACAGCAATCACGCTGTTTAATGAATGCTTAAAATGATCAAGGTCTTTTTGTTAATCTGGAGGCTAATTTAGTTTGCATCTACTGCTGAAATTCAGCAACTCCACGACCCTCAATGAATCTGAATACCAAGACAGTTTGGGAAGTGCTGATTTCAAGGCCAAGGCAGGAATATGCATCTCAGATTGTGTTTAACCACATGCCTACCCCTCATGTAAAGTTTGCTGTAGTATTTATACATAAATAGCCACAACTAATCACACCAGTATTTGGAGCACACAATCTTGTCCTAGTGTGCAGCCAACCACACTGCTCAGGCTCGTCTCGAAAGAAAAGTGATTCCGTCTGGTGGGACAGGGCAGAACACAGAGCTGTAACCGTAGCTTTAGAACTAAATTCATTAGGATGATGTCAGAAGCTACATCTTCAAACAAAACGTTATGGAAATCTGGAACAGTCTTCTCTAAAAGAAAACTATCAAAGCCAGTTCAATTGAAAATGTCAAAGCCTGAATGGATAGATTGCTAGGCAGGTATCAAGGTTTACAAAATCAAGGAGAGTAAATGGAGTTAATAAAAGGAACGAATATATAGGTCAGCAATGACCTAACTGAATGGCAGGTGAGCCTTAAGAGACTCTGAATGGGTAACTCAAAGTATTCAGGTGGATCATTTCCAAAGATCACTGGGAAGAGAGAGAGAATGGTACTAGTCATGGGGAAAGTCAAAAGGGAATGATGGGAGAAGTTTCAAAGCAAAACAGGGTTTATCGTTTCAGTTAACAGTGGAATTTTCAGCGGCTTGGTGGCACACCACGTATCTGTAGAGGCAGCCAAAAGATTATTAAGAAACTGGCTGATGCTCATTTAGAACATAGACCCTTCAGCCCTCGATATTGCGTCGACCTGTGAAAATAATCTGATGCCCATCTAACCTACACCATTCCATTATCATCCATATGTATGTACTTTGCACATTTAAATGCCCTTAACATTGGCGAGTGTATTACTATTGCAGGCAGGCCATTCCATGTCCCTACTATTCTAAGTGAAGAAACCACCCCTAATATCTGTCCTAAATCTATCACCCCTCTATTTGTCCTTTCATAACTGCGTTTGTGAAAGTGCAGCCTGGACGTGAGAACGCAATTGTCATAAAAAGAAGCAGAGTTCTTATTATGCAGTCAAAAGATTAGAATAAGCTATCCCTAGCTCATTAGAATGTGCTGTTGCCTGTGAATTTCTCCTACATGAAGTAAATTATAGCACTTGGGAGAGCATTGGGTGCTGAAAGTGCACCATTTTCACCACTTTATTTCAATTGGGTTAAGAATTAGCACATGGGAGTGCAGGATCTCAAAACCTTACTCTACACAAAATATACATTTTTATCAGCAAATACCACATCAATATCAACCAGGAGACAATGTTGAGATGCTTATTTTAGAGATTCAGCCAACAAATACAACTAGCTCGTTTTGCAGCAAAGTCGTGTCAAATTATAACTTCAGAGAAAGTAAAAGTTTGTTTAGCTCCTTTTGTTATATAAGGCGACTTGAAATATTCTTTAGCAAAATATGGAACAAGCAGTCTTTTAAACCTAAAAATAACACCCAATACACGTCTTGACAAGTTTGTGTTTGTTAAAGTTTCTAAACCTGATTTAAGTGTTGCAAGATTAAAGAGGCAATGTGGGGAAAGACCACTGCCTGAGGTCTTTCTGCTGAAGTTAAATGGGGGTCTATTCAGTTCTCAGACCCTCTTGACATGTCAATTACATATAAACTGAATCTTGCACAAGAGATGCCTTTGATCTGTTTTTGAGTCAAACGCCAATATTTGTTTGTTTCCTTGATATGCTACAGTACAGAATCAAACTGCATTTGTGACTATGTATGTATATATAAATAAAAAGATATTTATGATTAAAGCATATATTTAAATTAAAAAATTAAAGAGGCAAATTCAAACCGAATAAGTAAATCATGATAGCCATTTTACGATTTTATCTTCTCAAGTAGAATTTTACAAAAAGAAACACTTGCAGTTTTACAGTTCACTGCACTGATTTTAATCTACTGTATTGTACATTGCTAAGCTTCAGAAGTCTAAGATTAGAGGTCTAGCAATGGGACCAGTCTCTTTCATACAGTCACCACAGTCACAGATTCAATACATCAGACAAAGTTGTGACTGTTGTCAGAGCTGGTTTCAGTATTAAGTCCCTGCCCTCTCAGGGACAGTTTATTTGTGGGGAAAAAAAAATGGACTCCCTCAAAAACTCGTGGCATTTTATTTCTGAAACTGCTGACAGCGCGGAAGCTAGTGCAAATCATCTCTGACTTTCTAAAGGAAATAGGTGTCTTTTTCTAAATGTAAACAAATCAAGTAAACGCCCGAATACAGCTGTTGCTAGCAAGGTTGAACATGTAAAACTTAACTATCCGGGTTACTTTTCACACTCACTTTGTGTCTGAATAGATATTTTGTTTTCATTCAGTTCAGACACAAACCCGGCAAGGCCTCAAACAGGAGCATCAGCTGAAAGACTAGCAGCTTGTTAACTCTCTCCCTACCAGAGGGGAGTTGGATAGCTCCAGGACTGAGAGAGAGATAGGAAACCTCTACAAACTTTAGCTAAAACCCCAGGCCGCTGTCTCTGTACTCACCATTGGGACTTCATATGCCAAGTAATTGGTGCAGCAGTGAATGTTGACGACAAGTATCACAGTGTGTCTTATTGTGTCACAGTGTGCTAGTGTTAATGTGGGTGTACAAAATACTGGTGAGACCACATCTGGAGTACTGTGAACAGTTTTCATCCTCTTATTTAAGGAAAGATATCATTTAATTTGAGGCAATTCAGAGAAGGTTCAGTAAGATGAACCCTAGTGTGGAAGAATTGTCTTATGAGCAAAGACTAAACAGATTGGAACTCTACTCAGTGCAGTTTAGAAGAATGAGAGGTGATTGCATTGAAACATATCGGATTCTTAAGGGATTTGACAGGGTAAAATCCTGAGAGAGTCTAGAACCAGAGGGCATAGTTTCAGAATAAAGGGATGCTGATTTCTTCTCTCAGAGCGTTGAGTGTATTTGGAATTCCTTCCATGTGTTAGTGAGAGAGCATTAGTGAGAGAGAAAGAGAGAGATTGTGTTAGTGAGTGTGTGTAAAGGTGTTAGTGTGAGCCTGTAAAGGTGTGTTAGTGAGAGTGTGTGCACACAAGAGTGTGTTAGTGAGATTGTGTAAGGGTGTATTAGTGTGTGTAAAGGGTGTTAGTGTGAGCATGTAAGGGTGTGTGTGTAAGGGTGTTAGTGAGAGCGTGTGTAAGGGTGTGTTAGTGAGAGTATGTAAGGGTGTTAGTGTGAGTGTGTGTAAGGGTGTGTGTGTGAGAGAGAGTGAGAGAGAGAGAGAGTAAGGGCATGTTAGGGTGTATGTATCTGTGTGTAACCTCTCAGTCTCTCTCCAGGACAGGCTGTCGCGCTCTGGGATGTGGGTCTAAGACACTTTGCACGCAAAGTCCATCCTCTTCAAGCTGCTCTCCGGGTTGTGTGTGTGTGTGAATCTGTCTGTGCTCATCGCCGGCACACGCAGTGTACCTCCGGCTGTATGTATGTGTGGGTTTGTCTGTGTGTGTGTCTCTGCCTCTGTCTCTGTGTGTGTGTCTCTCTCTCTCTCTCCGTGTCTGTCTCTGTGTGTGTCTATCTATCTCTCTCTCTCCGTGTCTGTCTGTGTCTGTGTGAGTGAGTGTACTCACCGTGATCTCCCTCCTCCTGCCCAGTCCAGCTTGCCTTCTGACTGGGATCCACACATTGCAGACTCTCCGGCACAGAGACATGTCTCTGTCCTTCCTGCGGGATACTTTCCACCGCGCGAATGCTTTTTGTTAATATCCGCCGCTCGGCGTGTTTTCCTCTCCCTTACTCCTCCTTCTCACCACACCCACTCCTTTCATTTCCTCCCACTCCCTCTCTCTCTGTTTCTGCGCTGAATGTCAGAGAGCCCAGGGCAGGAAGCAGTCCCACCCGCACACTCCGAAACGGACTGATCATTTTGGAGCCAAATTGTGAATCTAACTTAGAAACGAAATGAAGCGACCTCTGCTGCTCCTGCTCATTAAAACTCTCTCTCTCCCCCAGTTTTCACTGCCACGGCTGTAAACACCACACTTAGTGTTCAGAGGGACCTCACTATCCTTCTGCATAAAATTCACATCAAATTAGCATGCAAATGGACTAATATTTTTAAAAGAAAACTGATGCCTAACATCAAACAAAAACACAAATTGCTGGAGAAAGTTAGCAGCATCCTTAGACAGAAAACAGAGTTAAGGTTTAGTGACCCTTCTTTAGAACAGGTAGCAGCTAGGACCATTGTCACTATCGTTATCATCCTGATGCCAAAGAAAAGTGAGGCAATGTGCCTTAATCACTACCACTAGTGGTTCTGACATCCATCATTATGAAGTGCTTTGAGAGATTAGTAATGGCACACATCAACTTTAGCCTTCCAGATTACCTTGGTCTAATACAATCCATCTGGATAACTAGCACACTTAGGTAATTTACTGATTTAAGCTCTGCCTTCAATACCATAATTCCAACCAAACTCATCTCCAAACTCCAAGACCTAGGACTCTGCTCCATCCTCTGCAACTGGATCCTTGACTTCCTGACCCACGGACCTCAATCAGTAACGATAGGTGACAATTCCTCCTCCACAATAATCCTCAATACTGGGGCCCTGCAAGGCTGTGTGCTCAGCACCTTACTGTACCCCTTGTACACTCACGACTGCCTGGCCAAATTCAGCTCTAACTCCATTTACAAATTTGCTTACGACACCACTGCAGTGGGTCAGATCACAAACACCAATGAGACAGAGTACAGGAAAGAGATGGAGAGCTTAGTGGCAGAGAGTGAAAACAACAGTATCTCCCTCAATGTCAACAAAATGAAGGAGCTGGTCATTGACTTCAGGAAGTAGAATGGAGGACACACCCAGTCTGTGTCAATGGTGCTGAGGTGGAAGTGATCAAAAGCTTCAAATTCGTGGGAGTAAATATCACCAGCGATCTATCCTGGTCCATGCATATCATGCGAGAGTCAAGAAAGAACAGCAACACTTCTACTTCCACAGGAGGCTAAGGAAATGTGGCATGTTCAGCATGACTCTTACCAATTTCTGTAGAAGCACCTTAGAAAACATCCTCTCTCGATGCAACACAGCTTGGAATGGCAACTGCTGTACCCAAGACTGCAAGAAATTACAGAGAGTTGTGAACACAGCCCAGTCCATCATGAAAACCAGCCTTCCATCCGTCCACACTTTCTGTTGCTTCAGGAAAGCAGCTGACATAATCAAAAACCCCTCCCATCCCGGTTATACTCTCTTCCATCGGGCAGGAGATAGAAAAGCTTGAAAACACATACCAACAGACTCAAGGACAGCATTTTCCCCATTGTATTCAGACTTATGAATGGACCTGTCATATGTTAGAGTTGATCTTTCTCTGCACCTTCTCTGTAGCTGTAACACTTTTCTGCATGATGTACTTATGTATGGTATGATTTGCCTGGATAGCACACAAAACAATACTTTTCACTGTATTTCAGCACATGTGACAATAATAAATCAAAATAAATCAAATAGGAAAAGGTATATCACTGGACCTGAAAGTTAACTCTGCTTTCTCTCCACAGGTGCCACCAGATCTGCTGAGTTTCTCCAGCTATTACAGTTTTTGTTACAGCATATGGACTGTTGGCTTTCATTGCATGGGAGTGGAATATAAAATTAAGAAAGTCTTGCTACAATTGTCCAGACTATTTGCAAAATTGCTTTTAGACTATTTTATATTCAGGGCTAATGTATTTGTGCACAAGAAAAACACTGTTAGCTTCCTTAAAAACCTTATTCTAAATCTACAAAAAATCATTAGTCAATCTTTTTTTAATATTTAATCAAACTACCTGAGGAACAGAGGAACAGGAATAGACCATTTGATCTTGCTCCACCTCTCAATAAAATAATGGCTGATCTGGTTGCGATTTCAACTCCACTTTCTTGTCTGCTGTTTACAACCCTTGACTCCAACGTCTATCAAACATGTATCCAATTCAGCCTCGAATTAATTCAGTAACTGCTTTCCTGGAGCAGATAATTTCACCAACGACCCTTACTAAGAGAGAAGAAAATTCTCCTCATTACCATCTGAAAAGGGAAACCTGTTATTGTTAAATTGTGTCCCATAGTTCTGGTCTCCCTGACAAGAGAAAACATCCTTCCATTATCCACTCTATCAAGTACCTTCAGGATCCTATTTGTAAATGTAATCTAGGATAAGGTCATCTCCCATTCTCTTAAATTCCACTGAGTAAAGGCCCACATTGTCTGACTTTCCTTCATTGGCTGTGCCTTTCATTCTAGGACTGAGTTTGAGTGAACATTTTCTGAACTGCTTCCAAAGTAATTATTTGTTTTTCCAATAAAAGGCTACCAAAATTGTACAATTCCCCAAGTGTGGTCTCACTAAGGCCCTGTACTGTTACAGCACCAACTTTCCTATTTCGGTGTCCTTGCAGTGTATCACAAAATCAGTATACAGTTACAGCAAGTGATTGCACGCTAACTTTGGAATTTATGTATCAGCACACACACACATCTCTCTGTAGCTCTGGGTTCTGCAGTTTCTTTTCATGTAAATAATAAACTGCATTTCTCTTCTTCCTGCCAACCTGGGCATGTGCTCGTTTTTCCATGTTACATACACATGCCAAATCTTTACCCATTCACTTAACATATCTATATGCCTTTGCAGACTCTCCACCTCCTTTTAACATCCCATAGCCATCTTGGTGTCATCAGCAGATTTAGCCACTGAAATAAAGTAGCATATTGATTGTGTGGTATAATATATTATCAAATCTGAAAATCTTCATTGCGCATCTTTTTCTACACATGCTGTAGTAGTTAATTAAAGGCACACTAAATCTGTGAAGCAGATCCTTTTGAGACACCAGGCATTGTTTAAGAGAGACCATAGAGTCATTGGATCATAGAGATGTACAGCACAGAAATAGACTCTTCGGTTCAACTTGTCCATGCTGACCAGTTATCTTAACCTTATCTAGTCCCATTTGCCAACATTTGGCTCATATCTCTCCAAACCCTTCCTATTCATATACCCATCCAAATTTCTTTCAAACGTTGCAATTGTACCAGCCTCCACCACTTCCTCTGGCAGCTTATTCCATACATGCACCACTCTATGTGTGCAAAAGTTGCCCCTTAGGGCCCTTTTAAATTTTTCCCCCTCACCCTAAACCTATGGCCTCTAATTCTGAACACCCCCACCCCAGGGAAAAGACCTTGTCTACTTATCCTATCCATGCCCCTCATGATTTTATAAACCTCTATAAGGTAACCCTTCAGTCTCTGACACTCCAGGGAAAACAGCCACAGCCTATCCCTATAGCTCAAACTCTTCAACCCTGGCAACATCCTTGTTAATCTTTTCTCAACTCTTTCAAGCTTCACAACATTCTTCATATTGGACGGAGATTGGAATTGCACACAATATTCCAACAGTGGCCTAAGCAATGTCCTGTATAGCCACAACATGAACTCCCAACTCCTGTAATCAATACTCTGACCAATACAGGAAAGCATATTAAATGCCTTCTTCACTCCTATCTACCTGCGACTCTACTTTCAAGGAGCTATGAACCTGCACTCCAAGGTCTCTTTTTTCAGCAACACTCTCCAGGACATTCCAATTAAGTGTATAAGTCCTGCTCTGACTTGCCTTTCCAAAATGCCGCACCTCACATTTTTCTAAATTAATCTCCATCTGCCACTCCTCAGCCCATTGGCCCATCTGATCAAGATCCTGTTGTAATCTAAGGTAATCTTCTTTGCTGTCCACTACACCTCAAAATTTGGCATCATTTGCAAACTTACGAACCATACCTCCTATTTTCACATCCAAAACCAGTCAACTACAAACACCTTATATTGCATGGCAGTACAGGTTTGACTTGACTTCACTTTTGTCTTCTGTCTCCAGATGTAACGATTCCAAAAGTCTGTTGAAATGTTGATAAACGAAAGACATGTTTTATGCTTGGAATCAAGAAACATGGAAATCAAGGAAAGCAGGTAGATAGCATTTTCAATGAAAAACGGGAGGTAATTTGGAAACAGAATGAAGAGGACAATCAAAGCTGAATCCAAGAAATTCCTCCAAAAAAGTTTAATTCACCAATGTGTACTCTCACTAACATATGCACTGAAAGTAAGTTTGTTACACAATAAAGCCTTTGGATAAAGTTCAGTCTTCACCAGCTGAGAGCTAACATCCTCAGTTTCCCCATTATGATCCTTGGATATGTCCTGACCTATCCCACCAGCAAGTCACATTCACCACAGGCAGTGCCATAGTGGTACACTGTTAGGAAGGATATGACCTGAGAGTCCTCAGTGCTGACCCCAGAGTTCTCAAAGTTACATAACATTGGGAGGAATATGAGGAAAGAAATCTCCTGCTGATTACCACCTACCATGCCCCTCAGCTGATCAGTCAGCTCCCCTCTATGCTGAATACCATTTGTAGAAGCACTGTAAGTACCAATAATGTATACGGGTGCTGGACTTAAATGACCATCATGGATAGTGGCACTATAGTACCACTATTCACAGTCTTGAAGGATATAGCTGCCAAATTAGAGGACAAAAGGACTGCCTGATTTTGTCCTTAGGAATCTGTTCATCATAGACAGAAGCACGATGACTGTCTGTGAAGAAAGGTGCCAAGTCCCAATTTGACCCTTAGAACACACCCCACCATATCTTGGGTCACTATCACTGTGCCAAATGGGATAGATTCAGTTCAGATTTGACAGCTGAAAACTTGGTATCCATGAGGTGCTGTGGGCCATCAGCAATATCAAATTCAATCACAGTCTGTAAACTCATGGTCTGGCATATCCCCCACTCCACCATTCCCATCAAAACAAGCAATAACTATTTCAATGAAGAATGTGGAACGACACACCAGGAGCACTGCCAGGCATAATTCAAAATAAAGTATCAACCTTATGAGATTACAAAACATGTATACTAATCAGTGGAAGCTGCATTTTATACACAGAATTAAATGATCCCACATCATAAAGGATTAAATCCAGGCTCTGTAGTTCTGCTACACCCAGGTCTTTGTGGCGGTGGACAGTTGAACAACATCAAGGAGGAGGAGACGATACAAACATCCCCATTCTCAATGATGGCAAACCCCAAGAGGTCAGTGCAAAAGAGAAGGCCAAAGTGCTCAGTGGATGATCCATCTCATCTCCTCCTGAGGTTCCCACTATTACAGATAGATGTCTTCAGCTAATTCAATTCACTCCATGTGATAACAAGAAAGCAGTGAACAAAGACAATGCAGGGCCCTGACAACATCTGGACAATAACATTGAAGACTTCCTCCAAAATGAGCCATGACCCTGCCTTTGGAACCTGTGCCAATACAGCTACAAATCTAGCATTTGCCCAACAAAGCGTAAAGTTGTGTATATATGTGCTGTCACAAAAAGCAGGGTTAGTCCAAATGAGACAATTAATTACTGGGCTTGCCAACAATATCTACACCTTATGAGGAATAAAAATGATGAAAATCCAGCATTTGATCAGAGGCACATTATAGTTAAAGTGTTCCTGGCAGTAAGTCACCAAGTGTACTGTAACATCCCTCTAAACCCTGCAAACTTTATAACTGGAAGGGACAGGAGCAATTATTTTTTGAGATGACCATCAATTTTGAACTTCCCACCAAACCATCCATTATCCATTTGGATATATTTAATTGATTCTTTGTCATTACAGGGTCTATGCATTTGAGTCTGCTGACATTTTACAAGTGTCACCACCACACTAGCTGCAGCACGTCCAAACAGAAAAAAGCAAAGAACAATACAGCACAGAAACAGGCCCTTCGGCCCTCCAAGCCTGTGCCAACACATTTTGCCCTTTAATACTAAGACTTTCTCCACTTACAGGATCCATATCCTTCTATTCCGTTCCTATTTATATATCCATCCAGGTGCTTCCTGAATGCTGCTATTGCATCTGCTTCTAACACCACCTCTGGTAGCAAGTTCCAGGCAATCACCACCCTTTGTGTGAAAAATGTGCCTCACCCATCTCTTTTAAACCCCCCCACCCCCCCAAAGCACCTTGAACCTGTGCCGCCCAGTAATTGACCCCTCCATCCTGGGAAAAGGCCTCATATGTTTCACTCTATCCATGTCACTCACAAGCTTACAAACTTCAATCAGGTTGCCCCTGAACCTCCTACATCCATGAAAATAAACCCAGTTGCTCCAACCTTTCTTCATAGCTAAAATTCCCCATACCAGGCAACATCCTGGTTAACCTTTTCTGTACCCTTTCCAAAGTATCCACATCCTTGTGGGAGTCTGGTGACCAGAACTGTACGCAATATTCCAAGTGCAGACTAACTAAATTTCTATAAAACTGCAGCATACCTTGCCTATCCTGATACTCAACACCCCTTCCAATGAAGGAAGCATGTCATTGGCCTTTTTACTAACTTATCTACCTCTGCCTTCAGTGATCTGTGGACCTGCATACCCAGATCACTCTGCATACCAATACTACAAATGGTTCTGCTATTCACTGTATAATTTCCACCTGTACTTGACCTTCCAAAATGTATCAATTCCAAATTAAACTCCATCTACCATTTTTCTGCCCATGCCTCCAACTGTATCCTCTGACAATCCTCCTCACGACTTGCAATGCCACCAATCTTTGCATTGTCTGCAAACTTACTAAATAGACCAGCTAAGTTTTCCTCCAAATCATTTACAGGTATGTAGATCACGAACAGCAGAGTTCTCAGCACTGATTCCTGTGGAACACCACAAGTTACAACCCTCCATTCTGAAAAGTATCCTTCCACCGGTGCCCTCTGTCTCCTATGACTAAGCCAGTTCTGTATTCATCTTGCCAGCTCACTCCGGTACCATGTAACTTCACCTTTTGTACCAGTTTGCCTTGAGGGACCTTGGTCATGTAGGTAACATCAACCGCTTTTCCCTTATCAATCATCTTCATAACCTCCTCAAAAAAATTAATTAAGACAGTAGGCACAACCTCGTCTCACAAAACCATGTTGTCTACCTCTGGTAAGTCCATTTGCTTTTAAATCTGTATAGATCTTGTCCGTACCACTGACGTTAGGCTCACAGGCCTGTAATTCCAGCATTATTCATGCTACCCTTCTTAAACAATAGGACACCATTGACGATTCTCCAGTCCTCTGGGACCTCACCTGTGGCCAAACAGTTTACAAAGATGTTTGTCAATGCTCCAGCAATTTGTTCTCTTGCCTCCCTCAATATTCTGGGATAGATCCCATCAGGGCCCAGGGACTTATCTACCTTAATACTTTTTAAGACACACATCTCTTCCTTTTCAAAAGCAACCTGGCTTAGAAATTCAACACTCCCTGCATTGAGATCATTCTCAATCAATTCCTTCCCTTTGGCAAATACTGACACAAAATCTTCATTTAGGGCTCCACCCATCTCTTCTGGCTCCACACATAGATACCCTCCTTTGTCCTTGAATGGGCAAACCCTTTCCCTGGCTACCCTCTAGCATTTTATGATTGTATAAGAAGCCTTAGGATTTTCCTTAATCCTGTTTCTAATGACTTTTTCATGATCCCTTGTAGCCCTTCTAATTCTTTGTTTAAGTGCTTTCCTACTTATATACTTCAAGGGCTTTGTCTGTTCCTTTCCTCCTCCTATACTTCCTTTTCCTTTTTAACCAAGGTCATAATATCCCTCGTCACCCAAGGTTCACACACCTATCCTTTACTGTCTTAGGAACATGGGTTCCTAAACTCTCATCGACCACTGTTTGAAATATTCCCACGTGTCCAATGTGGATTTACCCGCAAATCAAAATTCTCCAGCTCCTTTCTAATACTGTTCGAGTTTGCCTCCCCCCAATTTAACATCTTCACGCGAAGACTGCTGTTATCCCTATCCGTGAGTATCTTAAAACTCATGGTATTATTGTCACTACTCCCGAAATGCTCCTGCACTGATACTTCACTCAACTGGCCGCACTCATTTCCCAAAACCAGATCCAGTATAACCCCTTCTCTGGTTGCACTGTTTACTTACTGTGTCAAGAAACCTTCCTGAATGATCCTTCCAAATTCTGCCCCGTCCATACCCCTAACACGAAGTGAGTCCTATTCAACATTGGGGAAGTTAAAATCACCCACCAGCATAATCCTGCTGTTTTTACTTCTTTCCAAAGTATACCACCATTTCTCAGAGCAACTAGAGGTGGTCAACCTTTTCAATATCATCACATCCCGAGAACAAAACGGAATTTGGAGAGATATCCTTGCTCTTTCTATGTTAAAGTTCATTTGTGTAACTTCAACCCAAAATTTAGAATTGTTATGACCAAGTGAAGGCTCCCTTTTAACCCCTTGTCGTTTGTTTTTTAGCACATAGCTAGCACACTTTAATTAATAATGTAGTTAACGAGATCAAAATGAAGAAGCCAATTATTGGGTTTCTTTAAATAAACGATCAAGCATTTTTATTATTTACTAACTCCTTGAAAAGTAATAAAACACACCAAACATGCACACAACTCAAACAATAAGTTTAAAAAGGAGACTGTGAGTGGTGCGGAAAGGAGGAATAATGACTCTGCAGTTTAAAGGTCCTCAAGGTGTTATAGGTTTAAAACAAGACTACAGTTCTTCAATTGGGTCCACAATGGTGACTAATCTTAGTTCATCTGGCGACCTCCCCCTCCTCTCAGTTCATAGATCCCCAACCCAGTACAGCCCGCTTCCACCTTGTCCCCAAAATCTACAAATGGGATTGCCTGGGCAGAACCATTGTTTCTGCCTGCTCCTGCCCCACAGTACTCACCTCTACCTACCTCAACATGATTTTTCTTCCTCTCCTTGTCCAGTCCTTTCTCAATTACATCTGCAATTCCTCTGTTGCTTTATATCAGTTTCAGAAATTCCAGTTCGCGGGCTCCAGCTGCCTTCTCTTTACCATGGACAATCAAAACATCTATCCCCCATCAGGATGGACTCAGGGCTCTCTGCTTCTTCCCGAAAAAAAAGGTCAGAACTGTCCCCATTCACTCCCACCCTCCCCCACCCCGCCGAGCTCATCCTCACTCTGAATAACTTCTCCTTTAGCACTCCTCAATTTCTTCAGATCAAAGGGATGGCCATGGGTACTGCATGGGCCCCAGCGATGCCTGCCTTCAGTTATAGACACTTCAACCTAACTCATCCACACCAGCCAGGTTTCCTAAACTGAACTGGTCCCACTTGCCTGTGCTTGGCCCATATCCCTCTAGACCTTTCCTATCCATGTACCTGTCCAATGTTGTAATTGTACCCACCTCTATCAATTTGTACCTGGAATATTCCTTGTTACAGTTCTGCTCAGATCCCTCCCTACAACTCTTTCTCCGGTAAATCGATGAAATCATTGGTGCTGCTTCTCTCTCTCATCCAGAAATGGAATAATGCATCTATTTTGCTTCCAAGTTCCACCTGTTCCCATCTTCAGCTGGTCCAAATGTGACTCTTCCTTTCCCTTCCCCGACATTTCTGTTTCCAGAGCACAGACCAGTCACCAATATCCACTACAAACTATCGATTTCCACAGTTACCCTGACTATACATCCTTAGATACTGCTTCCTGTAAAGACTCTATTCCATTCTCCAGATTCTCCATCTCTGTTGCATCTGTTCCAACAATGTTACTTTCAACAAGGGAGCCTCCATAATCCCCACTTTTCTTCCACAGCTGAAGATTTCCCTCCACTGTGATTGACACGACCCTCAGCCTGGTCCATTTCCCACATTTTGACCCTCACTCCTTCTCTTCCTTCTCACAAGATAGGATCCTCTGATCATCACCTACTCTCCCACCAGCATCCCCATCCAAAGGATCATTAGGCCATTTCTGCCACCTCCAGTAGGATACTACCAATAGATACGTATTCCCTCCCCTCCCTTGTTAGTCTCCCTTGTTAGCCTTAATTAGGGACCAATGCCTCTGTGACATTCTGGTCCATTCCTCCTCCACAGCAAATATCCACCTACAACCTCATAGCACCCTCCCCTGCAATCGCAGATAATGTAACAGCCACCCATTTACCTCCTCCCTCCTCACTGTGCAAGGCTCCAACACATCTTCCAGGTGAAGCAGCAATTTACCTGCACCTCTCACAATCTAGTTTCCTGTGTTTGTTGCTCACAATGTGATCTCCTCCACCATGGACAGATGAAACACCGAGTGGATGACCGCTTTGCCTGCCACCTCAACACTCCACTGTGTTCCCCGGCCAGCATCTCTGTCTCAGGCTTGCTGCAGTGTTCCAGTGAAGTGAAGTACAAACTGAAAGAACTGCATCTCATTTTCTGCTTAGTAACTCTGCAGCCTTCGTGACTCAGTATCGAGTTCAGCAACTTTTTGGGCGGCATAGTGGCTCAGTGGTTAGCACCGCTGCCTCACAGCGCCAGGGACCCAGGTTCAATCCCTGCCTTGGGTAACTGACTGTGTGGAGTTTGCACATTCTCCCCGTGTCTGCGTGGGTGTGCTCCGGTTTCCGCCCACAATCCAAAGATGTGCAGGTTAGCTGAATTGGTCATGCTAAAATTGCCCATAGTCAAGGGTGAATTTGGGGGATGGGTCTGGATGGTTTACTCTTCGGAGGGTCGGTATGGACTTGTTGGGCCGCAGGGCCTGTTTCCCTACTGTAGGGAATCTAATCTAATCCAACTTTTTGGGCTTGAACCCCTTCTCCCATGTCCTTACCCAATGCCAGGCTTTTTCATCACCTGCAGTTACACACAACCCATTGTCAGCCACTAATAGTTCCCATTGTCAGTTATTCATTCTTCCAGGCTGACATTTACCGACTCCTTTGTCTGCCCAACTACTTTTCTCTGGGCTCCATCTCCAGCTAACGTTTAAGCCTCCCCTCACCCCACCTTCAGCATATACACCAACCTTTTCTTAGCTACAATCAGTTATGAAGAGTCATCGGACCCGAAATGTTAACTCTGCTTTCTCTCCGTAGATGCTGCCAGATTAGCTGAGTTTTTCCAGAAATTTCTGTTTTTGTTGCAGTTTGTAACTGTGTGATTTGTACCCTCAACACTGTAAGTAATCTAATCTAATCTAATTACAAACAGTAGCAGAATCTGATGATATCTTTGTACTGACAGTGAATTTGCTCTTCCACGAGGAAGGTAATCAAGGTAATCTTCCAAGGTAATCATAAGCAACTGAGGGAGTTGGGTGGAACATGGGACAGAGAAAAAGAGAAAGGAGCAGAGAGGGTGTGGAACTTCCAGGTTTTGCTGTTATTAGTCTATCATTTTTTTCTCTCCACTCAGAAGCTACTGGAAGCGTTTCATTTGCATATACAGTAGAATCCTCATATCTGTGGATCTGGTTTCTGCGTATTTCCATTATCTGTGGTGTACTGCAGCTCGAAAATATTACATGGAACATTCCAGAAATAATTCCAGGGAGGTAAATTTCCCATTAAATGATAGGGTTTGCTACTATCCCAGGTGTCAGGCATTGGTGGTAGGCCTTGGTATCAGGGTGGGGGGACATCAAGCTAAACAGTGGCAAACGAACATGTACAAATGTGCACTCATGAAGCAAATTAAACAAGACATGCAAATTTTTGACAATGACTCAGTTACCTGGTTTCAATGTCTTCACAGAAAATGGTAAGTTCAGAGAAGGCACTTTGATTTATCCCACTTGAATTGCCTGGACTTGCCTCAATCTGTGGTCAGGTGATCACAACAGCCATTTTAGGTCAGAGTTTGTCATTTTCTTTAAAAAATGATTAGTCCGTGATGGATATAATCAATCATCAAAGTTAATATTTGATAGTCCATTGTAACAGAATTATTGGCTCATCCTTTATTTATGGGAAATCCTGTTTACAAAATGTTGGATTTGGCTGTATTACTGACTACACCAGTAAATGTTAATGATCAACTACTACAATGTTATAATACCTCACATAAAGTTGGTCTGTTGCAAAGCCCATTACTAGCATTGTGTTAGTCTCGAGAGACCCATTACAAGGTACTGGATGATAGCTCAGTAACATAATAGCACTTAGCATAGGACCCTAAAGGGCAAAAGTAAACTACATGGCTCACATTAGAAGGTAGATTACTTAATGAAATAAAGACATTTTGCAAAGCAATAAAATTCTGCATGGAGAAAGGAATTGGATTAAACTTAACAAAATAAATTCTATGGTTAGTTTCCTTTTCAGAATCAAGGATTAGTGAACTTGAGGGTCTTCATAACAGTGATTAACTGTAAAAACCCTGGCAATGTATAAACAAGTTGTTTTTGGAATATTAATTAAGGAAGTTTTGGCGTTGAATTCAGTGGTAAATTAGAGAATGAAATGAATGCAATAGTTTATGCTTTTTGTGAAACAGTTAAATGGAAATGATCTCAGAATGCAAATGAGAATAAATAAAATCAAGTTCTCAATTTATGTTACAATATTATGAAGATTACTCTCCAACTTCTCTGGAATTACTCATTAAGTAAATAAATTCAGCTTGTCCATGGGTAGCAAACAGGCAAATTGAAATATAGATAAGCAAGGTTCCTTTAAACAAAGAAACGTAACTGAAGGCTAAAGACACTGAAAATATTTGTGGTCAAACAGTAGCTTTATTGTAACAGTTTTTCTTTAAACACTAGACATGGTAATGTTTTCTAGTACAAAACTTCAATTAAACTAACACTTCTAACTTTGGAAAAGAAAGGGGTCAATGTGTAAAAGCAGGCCTAGTAAATCATAGGAAGAAAAACTTTGACAAGAGTCTGCCCATGAGAGTTTATAGTCGTAGAATATGAAAATCTAATTGCAAACTATTTTCTCCCGAGTTGAAAATGCAAGTTTACATCTGGTAGCCTCAGACAATGAAGCAGCTGCGTAAGGCTCTTCTTGTCTGAATACATTAAGTTTATTCTAAACTCCAGTTAGCAACTGCTGCCAGGAAACACACATCTCAAAGTTTCATTGTGTCCAATCAATGGAATTAGTTAAAAAAAACTCAGCGCTGTCAAAAACTGCACGCATCCATTGACACTTAAATAACTAGGCCTCTCTCACACGGACTTTGCTCACTCTGTCTCTTAGCCTTTCCCCCTTACACCAGGTGTTTTGAATCAGTAAATTGTTATACTCAGTACACTCCGTGTCTGAAAGTTACATTGAAGTTTAAAATATCAAGTTAACCCATACTTTTGCACAGATACAGAACAACGGTTTTCCAATAATTGCACCAAATGTATTGCACTCTGCAAAACAAGGAGAGATCTGTTCAAACTGCATTAGTTTAACACACCCTCCCTTGATGATGAGGGATACAACTATTTGTTAATGCTTTGCTGATGATTTCCAGATGAAATGTTGGGAGTAGTGGTCATTTGTATTATTCAGTCTTTCCCATGGGCTCAATGGGCAAAATCCTGATTAGTTGTGGTGCTCCCAAATTTACTCTGTAAATGCATTTCGTTCTTGTACACATTTCTGTCTATTGGTGTTTTGCTCCTTTATCAGTTGTATGTAACTCTGTATATATCCTTTGGACAGCACAGTCAGCGCCAGGTTTGATTGCAACTTTGGGTGACTGTGTCGAGTTTGGATGTTTTTCCTCACGTCTGCATAGGTTTCCACCAATTGCTCTACTGTCCAAAGATGTACAGGTTCAGTGGAATGGCTATGCTTCAAAATAAAATTGCCTCACAGTGTCCAGGATTGTGCAGGCTGGGTGGATTAGCAATGTGAAATGTGGGTTTACAGGAAGAGGGTGATGGAGTGGGCTCTGGTGGGATACTGTTTGGAGGACTGGTGTAGACTTGATGGGCCAAATGGTCTCGAAACGTACTGTCGGAATTCTGTCTTGGATAAGCATAAACGTCCTCCGACAGTGGTGTAAGGCAACCATTGGGTCGATCTCCCTAATTACTGTCTGAACATTTGTAACTCTCATGTTCTATTTAAACTGAGCTGAGTTCCAACCTCATCTTGTGGTTTCAACTTCATAAAATTGTCCATCTCTGGTTCTGTCTTGACTCTTTTGCTCTGAGGAGCCTTTCCTAACCCTTTGTTTTCTTTTTGATTTATTGTTGTCACATGCATTGAGACACAGACAGAAGTGTTGTTTTGCATGCTTTACAGGCAGATTGTACCATACAGAGCCTCCGTATTCATCTATTGCAATATTTTTCCAGCTGCAAGTGTACATCAGAAAGATCACTCTAGTATGAAATTTTAAAGTCATACTTTAAAACTTCAGTCTACGTATGTTTTAACTAATAAAGAACCTTAAAAACAATCCAGCATTAGCCAGGTCAAAAACAAAAACAGAAATGACTAGAAAAGCTCAGCAGTTCTGGCAGCATCTGTAGAGAGAACTCAGAGCTAACCTTTCAGGTGGAGTTAGCCTTCCTCAGAACCCTGTCAAGAAATACCCATGTTTTGAGATCACTATAAACAGAAACAAAACAAAAATTGTCAGATGAAAGATGAGGTATATGTAGGACATGCACTTGTTTTCCTGATCATTTTAGATTGTATAAGTCAATGTTTTGAAAACGATAAGCCATTTGCATTCTCCCTCATTAAGAGGGGAATGATAACCTAGGGTACATCTTTAAATTCATCAGTTTGGGAGCTGAAATGATCAATGTCTTAGAATAAAAGTATCATTCTGTACTTTAGGGGAGTGATGTACAACACAAAAGGCCTCTTCAAACAGTGATCTGTTTAAACAGCATTAGTTTGACACACCATCTCCTGATGATGAGTGGGCAAGACAATTTGTTAATGCTTTGCTGATCATTTCCAGATGACATCCACAATGGAGCAAGCTACTAATGCACAGAAACAGCAATTCAGACACCTGGATGAACCATATTTGTTTGCCCTTCCTACCCTATGGTCACTGACATACATTTTGTTCTTGTTAAGCAGTACCTCAATTTTAAAATGGTCTTCCTGGCTTTCAAATCACTCTTTGTAACGCAATCTCTGAAGCATCTTCCAGCCTCATATCCCCTTTATTTGTGCTCCTCCAATTCTGGCCTCTTTCTTCTCCTTGACCAGACCTTGGTTGCTGAGGCCCTAAGCACTTAAAGTCACCTCTTCCAACGTTTCCTCCTTTTTCCCACTCATAGTTTAATCAGATGTTTAACCAGCATTTTGACCATCTACCCTAATACTTCCTTATACGACTCAGTGCCAAATGTTATTTGCTAATGCTCGTGATGGATTTTATGACTTTTATTGTATTAAAGATACCAAATGACTGCAAGCTGTTGTTGTCTGCTATATCTCACATAACCTGATGAAACATAACCTCACATATCAGGGATTAAACTTTGAGCTATCAGCACCTGATGAGGAAGAAGGGTTTCAGAACCAACACGTAGGAGGAGATGGTGGTGCGATTGCCTGTGAAGGGAATAGACTCAGGTAACCTCAGAACCTTTATGAAGTACCAGGATGAACACATGAAATGTCATTACAATCAAAGCTTTGAGCCAAGTGCTGTAAAGTGGGGTTTATTTAGATTGGGGTTTATGTAGATTGGGGAATGCAGGGCCAGCAGTTGGAAATAAAAAAATGGTCGGTGGGGGAGGTAACAGACCGGCACAGAGTGCCCAGGTGGATGGGGTGTGTTGGAGGTGGGCGAAGGAGTTCTCAGAAGATGGGCGGGAGTCTTGATTGGAAAAGTAAGCTCGGAGGCAGAGGCAGAGGGAGAAGTGCTCAACGTCACAACGCGTATTGAATTCGTTGATGCGTGAATGGAGAGGGATGAAGGTAAAGCCTTTGCTGATGACTTAATGTAGATGGGGGCAGACTTGATGGTATGAAAGGCCTTTTATATCCTATGTAACTCTGACTCTAAGATGTACATGATAAGCAACATTTCTGAGATGTTGCATTGGAGTGACTGCAAGTGTGAGAGAGAGATGGTACTGTATCCTCGACAGGGGATCAATGATCTCTGTTAACAGGACAACTGACTAACTCCTTAAAAAATTAGATTGAAGGACTGTTAAATGAGCAATTCAGTCTGTTCCAGGAAAAGTACGTAAAATATTGAATGCAATCTCAACTTTTTAAAAAATTATCAGTCACGGAATGTGGATGTCTTTGGCTAGACCAGCATTTACTGTCAATCCCTAATTGCCCAGTAGGCATTAAGAGTCAACCTCTCAATCAGAATGATTGGCTTAAGAGTGAGGAAAAATAAGGTTAACTTTTTAAAACAAATACATTAAAAAGGCAAAACAGTAATTCCAAACTGGTGAACTGAGTTTCAATTTGTCTAATAATTTAGACAAAGACCCGGGTTCAATTCCCGCCTCAGGCAACTGACTGTGTGGAGTTTGCACATTCTCCCCGTGTCTGCGTGGGTTTCCTCTGGGTGCTCCGGTTTCCTCCCACAGACCAAAGGTGTGCAGGTCAGGTGAATTGGCTATGCTAAATTGCCCGTAGTGTTAGGTGAAGGGGTAAATGTAGGGGAATAGGTCTAGGTGGGTTGCACTTCGGCGGGTTGGTGTGGACTTGTTGGGCTAAAGGGCCTGTTTCCACACTGTAAGTAAGTAATGTAATCTAATCTTAATTGCACGGCAGAAATGGGGTGTGGGGGGGTGGGAGCATGGAGAAAAATTAACATTTGCAACGTACGTGAAAAGGATGCTTTGAAATGGACTAGACCTAATTTTCTGTGGGGCATTTAGTTTGTGTTTACTGTACTATGCATGTACATGGGAGCCTCATGCCATACAATGCATTTGACGGTCACCATTCACCCAGTGAGTCCACACTGTTCTTCTGAAGGGCAATCCAGTCAGTTCAATAAAAGCAAAATGCTATGGATGCTGGAAATCTGAAATAAAACCAGAAAGTGCCGGAAAAATTCAGGAGGCCTGGCAGCATCTGCAGAGGGGAACACAGTTAACATTACAAGTTCATTGCGACTGGTCCTCAGAAGAGTCCCTGCAGTAAACAGAATGCTGGCAGAATGGTAATGTCATTGGATTAGTTATTCAGAACTCCAGAACATAGCAGATGGTGATATTTCAGTTCAGTAAATTTAAAAGATGTGGAATGAAAGAAAAAACTTAACAATGAGCCATTGATTATTGCCAAAATCTATCTTGCTCACTAATACCCTTTAGCAAGGATTTCTGCCATCCTTATTTGGTGTGGTATACATGTGACTCCAGATTCACTCTGGGCAATTATAGATGGGCAAAACTACCATCCCAACCGAAACACTCAGAACCATGTACAAATTCAAAATATGAATGGGTGGATTGTTATATTAGAATTGAAGGCAGTGACTAGGAGGCACTTGCAGGGATCAGTACCTGGGGGGAAATATATATATTCGGATGAGAAAATCAAATATTCTTTTGTCAATTTGCTGACAACAGAAAACCAGGTGGCATTGTGAGTAGGGAGAAGGATGCAACGTAGCTTCTAGGTTATTTAGATGAGTGAGTGGGTAATTACATGTCAGATGCAGCATAGTGTGGATAAGTATAAGTTATCCCACCGCAGCATGAAAAACAGAATATACAGTATTATTTAATGGAAATGGATGAGGAAATGTTAATGTACAAAGGGACCTTGTTTCTTGTACATTGGCCAGTGAAAAAGTATGCAGACTGTTTTAAACTGAATTGTAAATCGATCTGTATTGCAAGAGGTTTTATATACTGACGGGGGATGTATCACTGCAACTCCACCAGGCCTTAGTGTATTGTGCGCTGGTTTGGATTCAATTTTAGCAAGGACAGATTTGCAGCATGTGCAGTAAAGGTTCACCAGACGGATTTCTGTAATGGCAGAATTGTCACATGAGGAGAGATTGGTTTGACTAATTCTGTGTACTCACTGGAGCTTAGAAGAATGACAGAGAGATCCCCATTAATACATATGAAAATCTGGACAGGGCTAGACACAGTTGATGCAGGGATGATGTATTTCCTGGTCAGTGGGTCCAGAACAAAGGGTCACGGTCTCAGGATACATTTGGGGCTGAGATGTGAAGAAATTTACTCATTTAGAAAATGGTGAGCCAGTGAAATTTTCTATCACACGAGACTGTGGAAGCCAAATCACTGAATAAATTGAAGAAAGTTAGTTAGATTTCTAGACACGAACGATATCAAGAGGTACAAGGAGAGTGTGGGAGTATGGCATTGAGAATGTGGATGAGCCACGATCATGTTGAAAATGTTTGAGATCTCTTTCATGTTAAGAACCATTTAATTGTCATATTCTCTGTCCAGTTTTACTTCCCTCTTCACTTCTAATCTCAACTTACTGTATTTGGCTGGATCCTCAAATTCACTAGACAGAAATCACCCAACACCAGGTGATAGTACAACAGGATCATTTGGAAATACAAACAGGTGAATTGGCCATGCTAAATTGCCTGCAGTGTTAGGTAAGGGGTATATGTTAGGGTATGGGTGGGTTGCGCTTCGGCGTGGACTTGTTGGGCCGAAGGGCCTGTTTCCATACTAATCTAATCTAATCTAAAAAACACTCGGAGCGCTGCTCCTTCGTCAGGGAGCTAGTAGGGCAGGATCATAGGACACAGAATTTATAGAAAAAAAGCTGTCATACAACTGATGCGATGTACTGAACAAACCCAGATTGCTGTTATATCTTTAATCACTTAAAATGGGAATGCAGATTTTGATTGATTGATATATAAGTCCCAGAACTTCTTTCAAGTCATAGCCCAGAGATAACTTAAGGCTTTATAAAAAAAAGGTGACATCTAAGCCCAGACAATGCATTAATGGTATCCCAAACTTGAGTCAGACTGGTTCTATTTCCATGGTAGGAATTGATAAAATGTCATATAGTGGATTAGAGTGGTGCTGGAAAAGCACAGCAGTTCAGACAGCATCCAAGGAGCAGGAAAATCAAGGTTTCAGGCAAAAGTCCTTCATCAGGAATACAGGCAGAGTACCTTTACCTAAAATATCACATCGACTGACTGTCTACAGATTGTGTGCTTTTTGAACAAAACAAAATTCTTTCCGCAAATACAAATCTGTAAATTCACCCCACAGACTTGAGTGTGTGCGCGTGGGCGCATGTACGTGCATTTGTGAGGAGGGGAAAGAGAGATATAGTGTGTCAGTGTGCGTGCGCAAGTGTGACAGAGTATATGCCTTTGAGAGGGCGTGTGCATGTGTGTGTCTGAGAGAGAGAGAGAATGTATGGGGGTCTGAGAGTGTGATCCTGCGTGTACGCGAGAATGTATAGTGTAGTGTGGTCACCTGTAGTGTGAAATGAACCCAAATCTCCATTGAGGTCATCCTCATGATTACACTTAAGCACTCTTACACACATGTCTATGGGGTGAATTTGCATTTGCAAATTTGTATTTGCAGATACATCCTATTTTGTTCAAAAAGCACATAATCCTTCAGCAGTCAGTCCATATGACATTTTATCAGTTTCTACTTTGGAAACAGAACCAGTCTGACTCAAGGTTGGGATACAGACAAACTCTAACCTCATGCCTGTAATGCATTGATGAGCTGAGATGTCAGTTTTTTTTATTATAAAACCTTAAATTGTCCCAGAATTATGACTTGGAAGTAATTCTGGGATTTACATACCAATCAATCGAAACCTGCAATTCAATTCTAAGTGAATAAAGACTTAACAGCATCTAGGTTTGTTTAATACATCGCATCAGTTGTATGACACTTTAATCCTTTGCTATAAATTTTGTGTCCAATGATCCTGCCTCACTAGCCACCTGATGAAGGAGTAGTGTTCCTAAAGTTTCTACCTCCAAATGAACTTGATGACCTATAACGTGGTGTTACCATCCCTGTCCAACACTGGTACATTGACATCACTGGACAAAGGCTGATGTTGCTCCAAGCAAATACACTTTCCTAGTGTTACTTTCATTCCCACTAGTACTGTGTGAACCGTCTCTACACTCACTATTCCAACCAGGTGTGCTGATCACTCTGAAGAGATAATGGAAATGGTGATTGTCCTTTACAATGGCACTCTCCCTTCAAGGTTTCTGCAGTGGCTTGCAGAAGGTGGAGAAAACCAACAGGAGAATAGGGATAATGGCCATTACAGCAACTAAGTTAATGAAGCAGCAAAACATCATTACCATTAGATAATATCAAGATATCACACAGCCAACAAGCAGCTTTGTGAGAGATCGTATTAACCAGTGCCATTTTGCTATAGATTTGCACATCCTTCAATGCTTTGTGTATTTTCTCACCCCAAGCTCTGCAATACATATTCCCCTCTATTTGAATCATGTCTGAGGTTTACAACTTTGTAGTTTTTAAACATAAAAACTTGTATTACATCAATGCAAAATTATCAAAATAGTTCAATTGGAATAGATTAGATTCCCTACAGTGTGGAAATAGGCCCTTCTGCCCAAGTCCACACCGACCCTCCAAAGAGTAACTCACCCCCCTCTGACTAATGCACCTAACACTATGGACAATTTAGCATAGCCAATTTACCTGACCCGCCTTACTGAAGTCCATATAGATCACATCAACCACTCTGTCCTATCAATCTTCTTTGTTACTTCCTCAAAAAACTCAATTAAGTTTGTGAGACATGATTTCCCATGCACAAAGCCATGTTGACTATCCCTAATCAGTCCTTGCCTTTCCAAATACATTCACATCCTGTCCCTCAGGATTCCCTCCAACAACTTCCCCACCACTGATGTCAGGCTCACTGGTCTATAGTCCCCCGGCTTGTCCTTACCACCCTTCTTAAACAGTGGCACCACGTTAGCCAACCTCTGGTCTTTTGGCACCTCATCTGTGATTATCAATGATACAAATATCTCAGCAAGAGGCCCAGTAATCACTTATCTGGCTTGCCACAGAGTTCTAGGGTACACCTGATCAGGTCCTGGGGATTTATCCATCTTTATCCGTTTCAAGACATCCAGCACTTCCTCCTCTGTAATATGGACATTTTGCAAGATGTCACCCTTTATTTCCCTACAGTCTATATCTTCCATATCCTTTTACACAGTAAATACCGATGTAAAATACTCATTTAGTATCTCCCCCATTTTCTGCGGCTCCACACAAAGGCCACCTTGCTGATCTTTGAGGGGAGGGGATTAGAGTGTGCTGGAAAAGTATAGCAGGTCAGGCAGCAGCCAAGGAGTAGGAAAATTTTCCATGTCCTGATCTTTGAGGGGCCCTACTCTCTCCCTAGTTACCCTTTTATCCTTAATGTATTTGTAAAAACTCTTTGGATTCTCCTTAATTCTACTTGCCAAAGCTACCTCGTGTCCCCTTTTTGCCCTCCTGTTTTCCCTCTTAAGTATACTCCTATGTCCTTTCTACTCTTCTAAGGATTCACAGGATCTATTCTATCTATACCTTACACATGCTTCCTTTTTTTTTCTTAACCAAACCCTCAATTTCTTTAGTAATCCAGCATTCCCTATACCTACCAGCCTTCCCTTTCACCCTGACAGGAATATACTTTCTCTGGATTCGTTATCACATTTCTGAAGGCTTCCCAATTTCCAGCCGTCCCTTTACCTGCAAACATATGCCCCAATCAGCTTTCAAAAGTTCTTGCCTAATACTGTCAAAATTGGCCTTTCTCCAATTTAGAACTTCAACTTTTAGATCTGGCCTATCCTTTTCCATCATCTAATAGAATTATGGTCGCTGGTCCCAAAGTGCTCCTCCACTGACATCTCAGTCACCTGTCCTGCCTTATTTCCCAAGAGTCGGTCAAGTTTTGCACCTTCTCTAGTAGGTACATCCACATACTGAATCAGAAAATGGTCTTGTACACACTTAACAAATTCCTCTCCATCTAAACCCTTAACACTATGGCAATCCCAGTCTATGTTTGAAAAGTTAAAATTCCCTACAAAAACCACCCTATTATTCTTACAGATAGCTGAGATCTCCTTACAAGTTTGTTTATCAATTTCCCTCTGACTATTAGGGGGTCTATAATACAATCCCAATAAGGTGATCATCTCTTTCTTATTTCTCAGTTCCACCCAAATTACTTCCCTGGATGTATTTCTGGGAATATCCTCCCTCAGTACAGCTGTATTGCTATCCCTTATCAAAATTGCCACTCCTCCTCCTCTCTTGCTTCCCTTTCTATCCTTCCTGTAGCATTTGTATCCTGGAACATTCAGCTGCCAGTCCTGCCTATCCCTGAGCCATGTTTCTGTAATTGCTATGATATCCCAGTCCCATGCTCCTAACCATGCCGAGTTCATCTGCCTTCCCTGTTAGGCCCCTTGCATTGGAATAAATGCAGTTTAATTTATTAGTCCTACCTTGTCCCTGCCTGCCCTGACTGTTTGACTCACTTCTGTTCTCAATTGTACCAGTTTCAGATTGATCTCTTTCCTCACTATCTCCCTGGGTCCCACCTCTGCCCCCATCACCACCCCCGCCCCCAACCTTTACTAGTTTAAATTCTCCCGAGCAGGTCTAGCAAATTTCCCTGCCAGTATATTAGTTCCCTTCCAATTTAGGTGCAATTCATCCTTCTAGTACATGTCACGCCCACCCCAAAAGAGATTCCAATGGCACAAAAATGTGAATCCTTCTCCCATACACAGAGATAAAGTAAGTAAGTTTGCAGATGACACAAAATTGGAGGTGTAGTGGACAGCGAAGAAGATTATCTCAGATTACAACAGGATCTGGACCAGATGGGCCAATGGGCCAAGAAGTGGCAGATGGAGTTTAATTTAGATAAATGTGAGGTGCTGCATTTTGAGAAAGCAAATCTTAGCAGGACTTATACACATAATGGTAAGGCCCTAGGGAGTGTTGCTGAACAAAGAGACCTTGAAGTGCAGGTTCATTGCTCCTTGAAAGTGGAGTCTCAGGTAGATAGGATAGTAAAGAAGGCATTTGGTCAGAGTATTGAGTACAGGAGTTGGGAGGTCATATTGCGGCTGTACAGGACATTGGTTAGACCACTGTTGGAATACTGCGTGCAATTCTGGTCTCCTTACTATTGGAAAGATGTTGTGAAACTTGAAAGGGTTCAGAAAAGATTACAAGGATGTTGCCAGGATTGGAGGATTTGAGCTGTAGGGAACAGGCTGGGGCTGTTTTCCCTAGAGCTTCGGAAGCTGAGGGGTGACCTTATAGAGGTTTACAAAATTATGAGGGGATAGGGTAAATTAGGCAAATTCTTTTCCCTGGGGTCGGGGAGTCCAGAACTAGAGGGCATAGGTTTAGGGTGAGAGGGGAAAAATATAAAAGAGACCTAAGGGGCAACTTTTTCACACAGAGGGTGATATGTGTATGGAATGAGCTGCCAGAAGATGTGGTGGAGGCTGTTACAATGCAACATTTAAGAGGCATTTGGATGGGTATATGAATAGAAGGGTTTGGAGGGATATGGGTCGGGTGCTGATTGGGTTGGGATATCTGGTTGGCATGGATGGGTTGGACCGAAGGGTCTGTTTCCATGCTGTACACCTCTAGGACTCTTTGGATTGTGGGGGGAAACCTGAGCACCCGGAGGAAACCCACGCAGACACAGAGACAATGTGCGAACTCCACACAGACATTTGCCTGAGGCTGGAATTGAGCCTGGGTCCCTGGCGTTGTGAGGCAGCAGTGCGAACCATTGAACCACCATGTTGAAAGAGAGAAATATATCAAGCTTCTCATGGCAAGCTTTAGCCATTGAATGCTTGACATTGGAGAAACATTGCCGGCAGTGCTACACCAACAGCTTTAACAAGTGTTCAGTCAGGAGTAGTAAAGTATCATTTAAATTCATGCCAATAAACAAACGTACTCAAGAACCTTAATCAAATAATGCAAGCCCACTGCAGAAAGTAGTGAAATGTTATGCTAAACATAACTAGGATTAAAAAACATGGGATGGAAAGGAAGTAATAGCTTGTGTCTTAAAATAGCTTTGGAAAGCAATATGTAGGATGTATTATAAATATATTAGCGGTAACAACACATTCCAGTAAGTTGTGAAATTGTTTTTGTGGAAATTTACCATAATACAGTCATAGAAAAAGACTGCAATCGTATTTAGGTTGGATGGGACCCTGGTAAGTATTAGAAATTGCTCCCAAGTCCTGTACCACCATCCAGGTTTCCTCCTATCCATTTAAACAGTTGCTCCCTCTCCATCTTCACAGAGACGCTGACCTAGTTCTGGACTCTGCAGTCCTGGCCACTGCTGCCATTGGATTACAGTAGACATCCTGAGTGGAGACTGAAATCTTGAGCAACGGTGCAGTTCTACAGTTTAACTGTAGAGCTAGTGTGATCAGTAGGGTTGCATTCCCTACTTGGGGTGCCGTAATGGAACATTTCTGAGGTTCCTAGCAAGGTAACTTGGTCAAAGGAATATTTTAGGCTGTCCCTGATCTTACATTTTAAGCCGCAGCTGTACACCGACACATTCAATTTATTGAATTCAAACTCCAGCATGTACCAAGGCATTTGATCTCAGGTGCCCAGACCAGTCGCTGGGTCTCTGGTTTACTCGCCCAGTGACAATATCATTATACCACTACCTCTTTATAAATGTCTTATGTTTGTCACATGTAGTATTTCTGGTCTGAATGGCGTTTTTGATTAAAAGTTGGCCTCTAATGAAAAGACAATCGAAGACTCGGGATGGCTGTGACTTCAGGTTTTTGATTTAGGTTGTGAAGGAAACACAAACCAGACAAAATAAAAAAGACTTACAATAATTTCTCTATTGGAGCTCAAGGTTGACTTTAAGGAAAAGTCAATTGCGGCACTGTTCAGTTGATCAAGAAAAGCTAAGTCCATGGAGATCATACTGTCGAAACCAGTAACAGTAAAGCTGCTGGATGCGATTTGGTGTCTCAACTCTTAAAATAAAGCAACTGGCAATTTACCTGAAGAAGAGATAGCTTTGATGGATATTGTAGCTGAATACAATGTTTTTAGCATATAAGACATAAGTAAATCTATGAGAGCGGTCTTTCTTTCATTGGCAACATGAAGTGTGATTTATATCTTCTACTGAGTAGAATTTTCATGTTACTTCATGTTTACTTTGATTTAATTAACAACTAATGGTTATAAAAAGTGCAATCCTGTCTTTTGTCAGAGTCTTTTGGCAAGTTCATTGCTTTTTGTTTATTGATCTCACCAGGATCACGAGTGTGTCAAAATTAAGTCTGCTGGGCATCTCAAAATGGTGGTCAATGCAATTTAGAGAGACACAAAGTCGACTCAGCTGATTCTAAAATGTCTTTTAAAGAATGCAGCTCTAGATAAATACCTAACAACAGCAAACCATTAAAATAACCAGCATCAGAATGTCCCTCGAGAGGAACAAGCAAACACTAGCATCATATAAAAAGGTGGTAGTACAGGAACATATCCAATAGGATATAAAGAACATTGAAGTAATAAAAATTCCATCAATGTTCATAAACTTTATTTGGACCAAATACAAACGCTGGGTTTTGTTTCCATTATCACTCTCAGGTCTCTATCTTGACTACTGGTGTATTTTGTCTCATTATGTTGCCTAATTCTGGACACCTGAAGCTCCATTAATGGACAACCAGCCAGCTCACTCAACACATTACTTCTAATAAAAACTGATTGAGAAGTTAAGCCCTTGAATTTACACCTCTTCTTGTCATTTTGTATTGTTAACTTACACGAAGATTCTCTCTATTCACGGACAGATGAAGTTTGACCACCAGAATTTAGGGTTCAAGTTCATCACAAATCCATTTCATTTTAGACTTACAATACCTACTTGTTACGAACAGTTTAGCTCATAGATGTGAAATAGCTGGAAGATCGTGCACTTTGTTAGCTTTTCTAAAATAATTATAAACATTACATATGGGATAGATGCTGGGCTTGATATTTTGAATGTTTTAGGTAGCAGGAAACACCAGAAGTTAAAGTTTGCTGAGGTTCAGGAATTTATTTATTACTAAAGCTGTGTTGTAAGCCACCTCCTCTGCCACCTGGATATCCTGAATATTTAGTCGGCTACAGAGCTGTTGAACACATTTTTGTTTTCTCTAGATTTTAACCAGGCACAGTAAGGAGGTTATGAAGCCATGCAATTAAAATGGCCTATTCATTACATAAGCCCTAGTCAGACAAGTTTTGTTTGAAAGATAAACAAGTATACACAGATGCACCACCAATAAAACAAAATTAAAAATCCGGCAGAGCTCTTTTAATCAATAGCTAGTCAGAAATTAATTGCATGAAAATATGCAAAACAGAATTACAATGAGATATAATGAGTGTTTTTTTTTAAACAATTATAGTCTTTGCCAGTTAAACTGGAAGATGGCACAGAATACCTGCATTTAAATCCTTGCTAGCCTCAAGTGGCCTGAGTGAGGCAGGAGGAATTTGATCACAAAAACATTCAACGCTGTTGCATACAGTTTATTCTTTCATTTTTAATAGAACCTAAAGTTAGAATGATACTTTATTTGTACATTACTTACAAAGTTAGTTAAACTTTCTATGTACACACTGAATTTTATAATGTGCATCTCTAAACCACATTCAACAGCCCTGCAATGACCTTTGCTTTTACTTTAATACAGACTGTATTTGCTAACAATTCAATACAAATTCCTACCTGCATAAGCGTGTACAGTCATCACCTCTCTACCCAAAACCAGTGAAAAATCAACATGTACACTGATACATGACACACAGGAAAATTAATTAGATCAAAAAGTTTTAACAAAATAGTGAATAACCCGGGCTTATACATGGTAATAAATAAATCCATTCTATTTGTATTCAGTAACAAGGCCTCTAAGCTCCTGCTCTATCTAGAATAAAACAATCAGGCCCATTCTTTAATGCCATTATTAGCATTCTATCAGTACACTGGCATTTTTATTTCACTGTATTTTAGAGCAGAAAAATATACATTACAGCATAGTAACTTCAGGAATTTATTCTGCAGGGTTGCAAATTTTTCTAACCAGCTTTTCATATTCCTACCAGTGTAAAACCGTTGTTAGGACTGAAACATTGTTGACGATATCCATGTTGTACCTCATCAGAAATCCATCCTCCAAGATAAATGCACATTTGCTTCTGACGACCGTGCTGCCTCAACTCTCCCTTCAAACCGATCAAGTCCAATGCACAAACTATAATTGCTGTTATTTGGAGATCTGCTGCTGAATGTGGAGAAGGAATTCATAATATGACAACGCAGATTCGGTTCTGTCCTCCACTAACTTCTGATAAAAGTTCACTTTCATTGGGCCATCATCACTGTTGAGATTGAAAAACAGCATGAGACAAAACGGATGATAAAATTATCACAACTTGTTTAGCAACTGAAAACAAAGTTCATTTTTTCACAATTTTATAACAGTGCTTCAGTTGTGTTTTCTAAGAAACGTTTTATCATCTGAAAGAATTACAGGCAATGTTGTAAGTTACATGAAACATTACTTTAGTCCTGAAACCTGTAACATGAGCTGGAATTACAGCTTCAGTGAAACTTAAATCAAATTCATAAACTACATTAAGTAAAACTTATTGCAGCTTATAATAAGGTAAATCAAGACCTCACAAAGAGATCGCAATGGAGCTGACCAACGGCAAACAATTTTCTAAATTGTACATTTCATGGCTCGAACAAACTTTGCTAAGCAGGAAAATGAAAAAAATATTTAGGAGTATTCACTGCTCTGAAGTATGGATAAGTGTAGGACACCAGATTAATTTCAGAGACAGCCAGATGCTGTAGTACAGAAATAACAGTCATGTCATTTTGGAAGAAGAATTGGCATAAGGACTTTCTCAATCTGATCTAACCCTATGAAGCATGTGAACTTGTTTTGGACAGTTACAAAAGAAGGCCTTTAAATGAAAATAATAGCAAGTACTTACTTCACAACGTAAATAATCGATAAGAATGGTCTGTTGTCTCGAAGCCAAGAAATAAAATTATTTGTTCTTTGAGATAAGGTTGTATTTAATTCGGGTAGGTGAGTCTTTTTTCCACCAAATTAAGGAAGAGTGTTATGGTTATGAAAGAAAGAAAACAAGAAAAAAAAAGTTAATCCATAGAAATTTCATATACAATGAATCACTTTTGAGGCATAGGTACTATTGTAATACATATAGGAAATACTGCAGTCAATTCAAAAAGTCAGCAAGGTCCCAATAGCAGAAAGTGATCACAACAACTATTTTACATGTCTATTGAGGGATAAATATGAGCAAGGAGCCTGAAGAGAACTCCCTTGCTTTTCTTTAACATCCAGTTGAGAGGCCAAATGGGGCTCTTGTTTAATCTCCAACAGTGTAGTACTTCCTCAACACTGCAACAAAGTGCCAGCCTACACTTAACATTCAAGTCACCAGAGCATTATTAATTCTTTGACCTTCTGACTCAGAGTTATTACCCCTGAACCACAACTAACACCAAGTATATAATGAGAATGGTTCTAGTTTTGAATTTGAGAGTGACGAAACCAGAAGTTCCAGTTCTGTGTGTGGGTGTGGGTGGGATGCTCTTCAGAGGGTCAGTGTGGACTCAGCAGGTTGAATGGCCTGCTTCCTGAACTGTAGGGATTCTATGATTACTTTTTGAGCTCTCTCAGCTTTGTCACATTGATAATCTATGAGAGATATATTCAACATTATATTTAAACTACCAAAAACATTTTGTTAAAGCATGTGATGACATTTTTGTCATTAACATTACAATCTTAGGTATATCATTGAGAGCAGAAATAACAGCAGAGGGCCAATTGCTTTCTTTCTGAAGGAGATGTTGCTGAAACCACACAATCACACCACCTTGTGGTCAGCTTAGTAATTTCATTTTCTTCTGTTGCACAGAAGAAAATGAAACCACTAGAGGATGAAAACTAAAAAAAATCATAAATTTAAACTTTGAGTAAATGTAATACAAGTGAGAGCTGTACTGACACCATTGACTGCTGCATTTTAAAACACTTCATGAATATAGCAACTAACTTCCAGATATATATAATCCAAAGCAATGAGAAGGTGGCACAGTGGCTAGCACTGCTGCCTCGCAGCGCCAGGGACTTGGATTCGAATCCAGCCTCAGGTGACTGCCTGCGTGGAGTTTGCACATTCGCACTGTGTCTGCATGGGTTTCCTCCGGGTGCTCCGGTTTTCTCCCACAGTCCAAAGATGTGCAGGTTAGATGAATTGGCCATGCTAAATTGCCCGTAGTGATAGGTGTATTAGTAGTGAGTAGGGGAATGGGTGGGTGGGTTACTCTGCAGAAGGTCGGTGTGGACTTGTTGGACCAAAGGGCCTGTTTCCACACTGTAGCAAATCTAATCTAATCTAAACAATTAGAGTAATGGATTTATTTTATTGTCTAGAATTGAACTTACCATATTTTGTGGAATAGAAGCATAGTTAGGGAATCCAAGCACTTCACTAATATAATTGTTGCTGCAGCTTTTACCAACCCAGAGGTACATCACCTACAAACAAATTAACACCCATTCATTATTGCTACCTTCACACGACCTGTAAACCTAAATACACAAACCAATGGAAAACATAAGTACCTGGAGCATAAAACATGATAAATTTTTATGTAAACATTATTTGCTCCTGTGTTATATCACCTCTGAACATCAATTGCACCTGCTGGTGTTTGAAAAGCATCTGTTAGCAGCAAAACCCAAGACTTAACCTGAAGTAAGTTTGTGACATTATCATTTATTCAAAGATTATGGAAAATTGACTAGTAAAACCAGGATTATTTCTTATTTATTCAACTTCAAATTTCTGTATTGTTTAAAACTACTCGAAGGCTCAAATTACATGGATTCCTATTTCCTGAGGTGAAATCTTAATGCTGCTAAAGATGACTCAGTGACCTCCCCAGCTGACACCGTACCACACACTACATCCTAGCTTGTGTACTTATGGTTTAAATGCAGCTGTCAAATTGGCTGCCCAGAATATCTACATTTCAGAATATAGCAGCTGTGAAAAAGGGGGCTTCGATTGCCTCCCTCTGATCATTCAGCACTACAAAGAACGGATAGAGTCGAGAGCGTGGTGCTGGAAAAACACAGCAGGTCAGGCAGCATCAGAGGAGCAGGAAAGTCGACGTTTCGGGCAAAAGCCCTTTCCTGATGAAGGGCAATTGTCTGAAACATCAATTCTCCTGCTCCTCAGATGCTGCCTGACCTGCTGTGCTTTTCCAGCACCATGCTCTCGACTCTAATCTCTAGAATCTGTAGTCCTCACTTTCGCCTAGATTGGAAATAAGACTCCATATTTTTGATTGGAACCTCCTCTCAGAATTGTAAAATCCCCTCTTTTGTGAAAAAGCCTAGAGTGGCAGATTGCCATTCCTCAGAAAATCCAACCTCCATACCTGGATGTTAAATTCTGAATAAGATTGCTATTTAGTATTACACAGCAACACGTTAACTGCAATAGATCGAATATATAGACTGAATAAAGAACCCACAAGCAACATATCAGTTCAAAGCTCGCCAGCATCTCCTCATTCAGTTGTGAATGGTGGTACAAAATCAAATACAGACTCCACAAATGATCCTCAATGGGGGTATATGAGAACTAATGTACAGAAGACAAGGCTGAAACATTTGAAGTGATTTTTAGTCAGAGGTATTGAATAGATAATCCACTTGGGCCTCCTCCTGAGGTTCTCAATGTATTTCTAGCCTTCAGTCAATTTGATTCACCTTCCATGATGAGAAGAAACTGTTGAGTGTACTGGATACAACAAAGGCTCTAGGGCTCGACAATAACCCAGCAGTAGCACTAAAGACTTGTGCTCCAGGAGTAGCTGCATTGCAAACCAATTTGCTTCAAATCTGCTACAACAATGTGGAAAATTGCCCATGAAGGTCTTGGTCATAAAACAAAAACAGGATAAATCAATTATTCAAGGAAATGTACCTAATATTCATGATGGATAGTTACCCTTACTGATTGATCAATTATCCATAGTGAAATAATAGGCTTTGAACACAGAGCTGGATATATATGCGACCAAAATCTACAAAGTGTTAGAATACCAAAGAGAAACAAGATTCTTCTCACTCCATTATGCGAAGGACAAACATCACAAAGTTTTCAGAAAATACACCCACTACACAAGAACCATACTCAGACTTAGAACTTTCAAATGAAAAAGCTACTTACAGAACCACAGTCCATCAAGAAAGCACCTTCTTTTGACAGTTTCTCTATAGAAAGGTGCAGAATAGGAGGCTGAGGAATAGTTTTGTCACCGACAACGATGGAACCCTTCCAGAAACACAAAGTAATTTTAAAGAAAATTCATTATTCATCAGTAAAACCGAAGAAAATCGCTACTCTAAATTCAAATAAATCCCGGCCATCAACCTCTAACAGTATAATAATTGAGTCCATTTGCCGAAAGCACACATCATCTTTTAGGTTTACTGCAGAGTTTTCAAACAGACTATGGTGTTGATATATAAACTGAAGAAGCAATAAATGGGTCGCGTAAGTACATTGCCCACACGGAATCACAAAATGTTATATTTTCTAACAGTTGAATCCTGGACAAGTATAATTTCCCTTTTTTAGGCCCTGATTTGCAATATCTAAATATTAAATTTCACAATTAAATTAAAAACACTGCAACACAAACCAAATTTCATGAATACATGTCTTGATTAAATTTATTTTAATATTATAAAAGTATGAGGGGGTATGGAGAGAAATTTATAATGACATCCATAGATAAAACTGTACAACACACAGACCTAGCAGAAATGACCAAGTTTGACAATAAAATAAAGTTGGAGTTTGATTCACAACCGCATGTGACTCAAATCATATAAAATTTATATTAGGTAGAAAAAGAACAATTAATCTTCCTTTGTATAAAAATAAAAGTGGGAGATATATATTAACAATAACCTGTATTGATATAATGACTATCATGGTAAAATATCCAGAAATGGTTTGTAAGTTTTAGTCAAACAGATTGACTAAAGAAACATAAAGGGATATTAGAAAAGATCATTCAAAGCTTGGTCAAAGAGATAGGTTTTGAGAGGAAAGGCTTGGGGAGGGTAGACCAGAACTGGGAAAGCTGGAATCAAGGCCATTAATGGAATAGCAATTGTGAATTGGAGCAGTGTGGCCATCTCAGAGTCTTAGGAAAGAACAGGACTGCAAACATAGAGAATGTGCAGGTCACAACGACATTTACAAAGAACAATAAGGCCTAAAATTTTGTTTCACTGGGTGCTGGCATAGGTCATTGAACAGAGATCTGATGGGTGAACAGGATTTACTGCAAGTTAGGAAAAAGTCTGCAGAACTTCGACAGACCTTATGTTTACAGAGAGGATAATATTGGAGGTTGGTCGCCATTGTGTTTCATTTGGCAAGTCGAGCAAAGACGTAACGTGAGTGTTTTAGCAGATGAACTGATGCAGGGTTGGGTTGGCATGATGGTTGGAAGGTGGAGAGGATTTAGTGATGGTGAAGATCATATGTGATACCAAGGCTGCAAACCAGGCAGTTGCCAGGGAGAGGGAGGAAGTCAGTGATTAGGAATGAGATTTTTGGCAGGGATTGAAGACCAATGTTGTAATCTTTCAAATATTTATGATTGGAGGGAACTTCTGCTGCTAAGTAATATCCCCTCCAGTGTCTCTACAAGTCAAGAGAGGTGGTGGAGGGGTAAAGCTGGATGTCACTGCTGGATATGTTGAAACTGACATGCTTTCAAATGAAGTCATCAAGGTGCTGTAATCAAATGGATAATGGGCAAGAAACAAGGATAGATCTTTAGGGAACATGAGGGATAACATTGCAGAATTGAGCAGAGAAACTATTCCAAGAACAAAACCACAGTGAAGAGGAGTTAAAGAAGGATGGAGTGCTTAACTGTGTCAAAAGGCAGATTGAGAAGGATGAGGAGGTAAGGTTCACCTTTGCTACAGTCACAAAGAATTTCATTTCTAAACTTTGATAACAATTGGCTTGATTCTGGTCCTGTGATCATCTAATTGTGAGGCACATCCTCAACTCTGACTCCCTTAAGTAGGCAATCCATCAGGACAGACCTTCTCACAATGAGGCAGTCCCTCAGGACTGACTCTCTGAATACAAGGCACTGCCTCAGACCGACACTATGGCTGTCAGCTACTGCCTTTTGGTCAGAGTCTCAATACTGAAGCAGGGCCTTATTGTCAGAGGTTCACAACGGATGGGACTTGGGGAAGATGAGCAGTTTGGAGAGAACAATCGTTAGACATGTGATGGTCGTTTGCAAGAATGGCAGGTGGAGAGAGGAAGAGAAATCATTGGTTGATTGTTAGGGAACGGGTAAACACAGCAAACATGAAGCACAGAACACCAGTATCTGTGAAGATATAGCAAGGAGGCCAGGAAGGGAAGGTGCATGGTTAGCAGTTGAAAGGGATTAGGGTTCACTGAGCAGATGGTTCTCAGAGAGAGCATGAGGGGAGATACAACAGAAACTGGAGAAACCCTAATGTTCAGGATCTTATTTGGAGAGGGAGGTGGAGAATGAAGGTTACAGGAAATATTGGCAAGTGGCAAGGGGGAGGGAAGTGGTGATGAGGTGACTGCAGTTTTAGTGACAAAGAAATCCATTGCTGTTGTTGGAGGTAATGTCGGAAGTTAGGGAAGTGGAGTTTAACAAAAGAAGTCGGGCATTATTGTTGCATTTCAGTGTGGTCCCTGGAGCAGATTTAGGAAATGATGACAGGGCCTGATACTGTATTAGGAGGTACAAATAATTCTGGTAGTGGTTTGCATCTACTACACTTCAAGAAACTGAGATGAGGATCTTACTGGGGAATGGCTAAGGCGGGAATGAGTAATGGTTTCAATAAGCAGTATGGAATCAGAGGTGAAATTGAGAGTATGGTTAAGCAGATTAGCAGCTGTAGAAATAAGGGAAGACAGCAAGAATTTGAAGTGCAGTTGTAAGCGAACTGGGAGCTTTTTTTGTTAAAACATCTCGGGGGCGGGGGGGGGGAATCCAAGATGGCGGCGACCCAGCAAGTCTGAGTCTATAGTGCTCTTCCCAAGACTTGGGTAAAGTGGGTCACCCACCCGCACCACACTCACCAAATCATTCGTAATAACTGTTAACTTTACATAGAGATCCACGATGGCGGCGACTCAGCAAGTCTGAGTCTACAGAGCCCTTCCCAAAACCTGGGTAAAGTGGGTTTCCTGCCCCCACCACACTTGCCAAACCACCCAAAAAATTTCTTTAATCTTAATTAGCTGCTGAATATTATATTTAAATAGTCTAATACTGAGTGGATAATGAGTAAATCAAAGGGACCCCGCAGCTCTCAGAAAACAAAGACCCCTCCCCCACCCTCCTCTCTTCCGGCTGCAGCTGATGTAAAAACAGGCCTTGTAGAGATGATTGCCAGATTGGAATCGACACTCGTCAATTTCATCGCAGAATCCCGACAGAGATGGAATGCATTAGAAGAAAAGCTGCAGAAACAGAATCAAACCATGGAGGAGCTGCAGGGCCGAGTGGAGGGGGCGGAACTAAAGGCCACGACCTCCGAGGCTGCAGCTCAAACAGCTGCAGAACAGGTGCGAGCTCTGGAGCAGAGAGTCCGGGCCTTTGAAATTTACATCGATGATATTGACAACAGAAATCGGAGAAAAAATATTCGGTTGCTGGGCCTTCAAGAACAAGAAGGGAAAGAACAGTTAGTAGTATTTCTGGAGCGATGGCTGCCCCAGCTTTTAAACCTGGGGGCTGAAACTGACCGGGTAAGGGTGGAGTGGGCCTACCGGGTCGCAGCACGCGGATCTGGCCCAAACCAGCGCCCACGCCCGGTCCTGTTCCGGCTGCAGAGTTATAGGGAGAGGCAGATACTCCTGGATGCCTCCAGAAAGCTTGGAAAGGATCCTAAAGCTATGATTCATGAAGGATCCAAGATTATGTTATTTCAGGACTTCTCCCCGGCTTTGGCACGAAGAAGGAAGGCGTTTGATGAGGTGAAGAAATGTTTAAGGGACTTAGATATTCAATACACCTTACGCTACCCAGCGACGTTATGCTTTACCCACGAAGGATCCGAGTATAATTTTAGATCATCGGAAGAGGCTAAGAAACTTTTAGACTCAGTTAAATAAATCGTAAGAGACAATTTATGTTGGCTTGCCTCTCCCACACTCCGTGGGGAGAAATGGATACTTTATTCTACTTTACTTTTGCCTCTGGGAGCGGGGTTGTCTTCCTTGCTATGTTATTATACTTAACTGTAATCTGTTGGAGTTGTAATTTTATAGTTATGTGTGTTTGTACGTGGCATTGATGCTATTAGATATACTCAGGTATGAGTGGGGAGGGGTGGGGGTGCGGCGCTCACTGTTAACTCTAGCTCGGTATTATATCTAAATCCTATTAAGGAGCGCCCGGGTCGAGGGTGGGACACTGTTTGGGAGAGGATATGGTGGAACGTTGGAAAGGTAGTAAGGCCCCCTGAGAACAAGGGGGAAGATCTCCATTCAAACATGTTTAATTTTTTTTTGTTCTTATTGTTTGGAAATAGCTTCCTTTTTATCATACTGTTATGAGTGTATTAGAGAACATTTTCTCTTATTTGAAGGATGTAAGCGACTCAACTATACACTCTGGATGATTGTGGATTAGTTGAATTTTGATGATTATATATTTAAGATCTATTTTTATATTAATGTTTGTGCTTGAAAATTCTGCTTATTTTTGTAAATTTGTTAAAATGTTAAATTCCCAATAAAAATATCTATAAAAAAAAACTTTAAATAGTTGCTTAGTATTACATTTAAATAGTCTAATATTTAGTGAAAAATGACCAAAGGGAAGGGAGCCCGCAGCTCTCAACAGCAGGACCCCCTCCCCCACCCTCTCCCTCTCCAGCTGCAGCAGAGGCGTCCACAGCCGCCCCGGGGGACTTACCGATGGTAACAAGCCTTGTGGAGATGATCACCAAGCTGGACGCGAAGATCGATGCATTTATCAAGGAGTCCCGAAATCGATGGGAATCACTCTCGGCCGCGCTGCAGAAGCACGGCCGAGACATCCAGGAACTCGAGCGCCGAGTCGGAGGGGCGGAGTTAAAGGCCGCGACCTCCGAGACTGCAGCTCTATCGGCCGCGGATCAGGTCTGGACTCTCGAACAGCGAGTCCGGACCTTAGAAAATCATACTGACGACCTCGATAATCGAGGTCACCGAATGGGAAGAGGAAGGCCAGCTTACAGCATTTCTGGAGCAGTGGCTGTCACAGCTTTTAAATCTGCATGCTGGATCAGGCCAGGTAAGGGTGGAATGGGCCTACCGGGTCGCAATATGTGGGCCCGGCTCAAACCAGCGCCCACGCCCGGTCCTGTTCCAGCTGCAGAGCTATAGGGAGAGGCAGATGCTCCTAGAAGCCTCAAGAAATCTTGGAAAAGATCCCCAAGCCATGATCTATAAAGGATCCAAGATAATGCTATTCCAGGACTTTTCCCCAGCTCTGGTACGAAAGAGGAAGGCATTCGATGAGGTGAAGAAGCGTTTAAGGGACTTAAATATTCAGTACTCCTTACGCTATCCAGCGACGCTACGCTTTAACCACGAAGGATCCATATATAACTTCGGATCACCAGAGAAGGCTAAGGAATTCTTGGACACTCTTAGATAAACTGTAAGAGATAGTGGATGTTGGTTTGCCTTTCCCCCCACTTTGGTCTATATCGCCACCGCCCCCCCCCCACCTTTTTTGTCTCTCTTTTTTCTTACCTTATTGTTTAATATTATCATGGGGGGCGGGGAGAGGGATTTGATTCCCCCCCCCACTTGGGGTTGTTTTCTTTTATTACTTTATGTATATATGTGGGTGTGTATGTATGTATATATATGTTGGGGCGTTTGGTTAATGTTGGTGGGGGGAGGTGGTTACCTTATTCTATTTTACCTCTGTCTTTAGGAGCGGGGTTGTTTTTCGCCAGTTATTTTGTATTATTATATTTAATTATTACTTGTTGAGATTGTAATTTTATAGTTATATATTTATATATGGTATTAACATTCCCAAATATATCCAGGTATTGGTGTGAGCGGGGGTAGGGTGCTCACTGTTAACTCTAGCTTTATATTATATTTGAATTCTCCTCATTTTATTGAGGAGCACCTGGGTCAAGGGTGGGGCACTGGTTGGGAGAAGATAAGATGGACTTTTGGAGAGGAAGTGACGCTCCCTGGGAACAAGGGGGAAAATCTCCACTTAGGTACGTTTTATATTTTTTTATTTAGAAATAGTTTTTTATTATACTGTTGTGAGTGTATTAGAGAGCCTTTATTTTTGTAAATTTTATATGCTCTATCCTCGGGATGTTCCAGATAGGGTTTCCCCTCCCGAGGGGTCTCGGATTTGCCCAGATGATTATGGTTGATCAGTCGGTTAAATGGTGCACCTGGAATGTCAAGGGGAGTAATTCGCCAGTCAAAAGGAAGAAAATATTATCAAATCTTAAGAATGAAAGAGTTGATATAGCTCTCCTACAGGAGACACACCTGTCGGATAAAGAACACTTAAAATTACGACAGGGTGGATTTGATCAGACCTTTTTTTCTTCTTTTAGCTCAAAAAGCAGGAGAGTTGTTATTCTTGTTCGGAAGAATTTTCCTTTCAAAATCCTAAATCAGATAAAAGACGAATCTGGACGATATATTTTGATTAAAGCCCTCATAAATGGAGAGGAATATGGGATTTTAAATTTGCACTGCCCCCTGGCACACCCCTTTAAATTTATAACGGAAGCTTTTTCAAAATTGATGGCCTTTGGTGCCCGTCATACAATTATAGGGGGAGATTTTAATTGTATTATGGATCCGGAAATAGATAGGATTCCCAAGAGTGCTGCTGGAGTATCTCCCAGATCTAGACAACTGGTGGATCTGATTAAAGAATTAGGATTGGTAGATGTATGGAGATGTCTTCATCCACAGGGCAGAGATTTTTCTTTCTACTCTAATCCACATAAAGGTCATACTAGAATTGATATGTTTTTAGCCCCCTCGATTTTTTTAAATTCCATATCATCTTGTAAAATAGGTACTATAGCAATTTCCGACCACGCTGCTGTATATATGGAAACTAAGGCGAGGAACAATGGGACATCCGCTCGGCATTGGCGTATGGACCCCTTCCTGATAAAAGATAGTAAATTTGTAAAGTACTTCTCCCAAGAATTTAAAACTTTCTTAGAAATTAATTCAGGTACGGCTAGCAACCCATCAATGATGTGGGAGACCATCAAAACTTATGCACGAGGTTTGATCATCTCCTACTCAGCGACCCAGAAAAAATTGAAGGGAGAACAACAGCGCCTGCTCGAAGCTCGCTTAAAAGCAACTGAAACAGCATACGCTGATAGACCTTCTATTATAAAATTGCAAAGGATTACGGCTCTTAGGACAGCTCTAAACACTACGCTTACTCAAACGGCTGAGAGGGAAATATTATTTGCAAAACAAAGGTTATATGAATATGGCGACAAACCGGGTTGATACTTAGCATTTCTTGCAAAGAAAAAGAAAGCCCCTCAGACTATTACGTCTATCAAGGAAAGTACAGGTACTTTGACTCATGATCATAAAAAGATTAATGTGATCTTTAGAGAATTTTATTCTGAGTTATATAAATCGCAGGATTGTGAAGATAGGACTAGGAGGATGCAGTCATTTTTAAAAAATTTGACCTTTCCGGGCCTAACTCCGGAACAGGTATCGGTCCTAAATGCTCCTCTAACAGTCCAAGAAATACTTGATGCAATTAGGCAACTCCAGAGCGGAAAGGCACCGGGCCCAGATGGTTTTCAAGCTGAATTCTATAAAGAATTTACAGAAATATTGGCTGATCCACTATGGACATGTATAACTATGCATATAGTCAGGGCTGTCTCCTGCCTTCGCTGAAAGAGGCAAATATCTCTCTTATCCTTAAAAAAGGAAAAGATCCGAAGACTGTACATCATATAGACCAATATCCTTGCTAAATGTAGATTTTAAAATCCTCTCTAAAATGTTAGCACTGAGACTAGAAAGGGTACTGCCACATATTATAAAGGAGGATCAGACGGGATTTATTAAGGGCCGTAGATCATCCAATAATATTAGAAGGGTTTTGAATATGATTCAAGCCTGTCATCAGGGAAAGATACCAGGAGTAGTAGTTTCACTAGACACGGAAAAGGCATTCGACAGGGTTGAATGGTCATATTTGTTTTACACATTGGAAAGGTTTGGCACTGGACAGGTGTTCACCAAATGGGTCTCAACATTGTATAGTGATCCCAAAGCAGTTGTGGTTACCAATGGATTAGGTTCGGATAGCTTCAGTGTGGGTAGGGGCTGCCGTCAAGGATGTCCTCTCTCGCCATTGTTATTTACGCTAATAATTGAACCACTGGCAGAAGCTATACAGACTGATCCTAATATAACGGCCCCGAGGATTGGTACAGGTAAACATAAAATTACCCTTTATGCAGATGATGTCCTTTTATTCCTCAGTAATCCTCTGTTGTCCGTACCTCGTCTAATCCAAGTTATTAATACATTTAGTGCATTCTCAGGCTATAAAATTAATTTTTCAAAATCGGAGGCTATGCCAATGGGTGGCCTGGCTATGACACCCCACTTAGTGGACGGATCCCTTTTTCCCTTTTGTTGGTCCCTGGAGGGTTTCTTATATTTAGGCATTTTTATTACTCCATTATTTGGTCAGTTGTATAAGGCTAATTTTGTGCAATTACTGGAAAGGATAAGGCAGGACCCCCAGCGATGGGGAGACCTTCCAATTTCCTGGTTGGGTAGAATAGCAATAATTAAAATGAATGTTCTGCCCCGTCTCCTGTATCCTATGAGAATGCTCCCGGTGATGCTGCCGAGGATGGCTCTACGTAAATTATATGGCTAGCTGGGTTCCTTTATTTGGAATCATAGACGGCCCCTCATTAAGCTGAAGAAGCTACAGCTTCCACAGGCAAGGGGAGGACTGGACTTCCCAGATTTTAGGAAATATCAGTTAAGTTCCCTGTTAAGTTACATAGCTGATTGGGTCTTGTCTGATCCACAATCAATCTGGCTGGACATCGAAGCCTCTCAAGTAAAATACCCACTTATTAACCTCTTATTTTCAGACAAGAGGAAAATCACTACAGATCACTGTAAAAACCCCATAATACTAAACACAATTAAGGCTTGGAATATAATGCAGCAAAATGAGGGTAATTTACATAAAACATCCCCCTATGCACCGATAGTAGGAGCATGGGGATTCCAACCAGGGTTTACAGATGCCACTTTTAAACTCTGGAGATCCAGGGGTATCTCATGTTTAGGGGACCTATTTAAAGATGGGGTCCTGATGTCTTTTGAACAGCTGCATCAGAAATTCGGATTACCTAATGGAGACCTCTTTCGATACTTCCAAATTCGAGATTATATACAGAGGAAGACTTTATAAATCAGATAGAGAATGTAATGTCCTACGACCAGTGGGGGTATCCTCCGTCAGCACTATTTATCATTTACTACATGAAGTAGTATCGGGAGATATGGACAATCTGCTTAAAACATGGGATCAGGATTTGGGACTAGAAATATCTATAGAAATGTGGAATGATATTTGGGAAAATGCTAGAAGAATTACTATCTGTAACAGAACCCAGGCTATACAGCTGAAGTTACTTCATAGGGCCCATATAGCACCGGCTCGATTGGCAAAATTTAAGGCAGGAGCATCTCCAATGTGTCCCAAATGCAAAATAGAGGTGGGCACTCTTATACATTGTCTATGGACTTGTCATAAGATCCGTAAATATTGGACTAAAGTAGCAAGTACCTTGACAGAAATTTTAGGAACGGAAATTAGAGTGGACCCTATACCTCTCCTTTTGGGCTTTTCGAACTTTCCCTCCCTGGATATGCACGGGAAGAGACTATTTTCTATTCTCTCTTTTTGTGCAAGGAAAAATATTTTGGTGAACTGGGTGGCTGAGGGCCCCCCTGGACTTTCAAATTGGCACAGATTAATTATGGAATGTATTCCCCTTGACTTCCTTACAAATATGGTGCACCCCCGAAAGACTGAATTATTTTATAAAATATGGCAGCCCTTCTTGAATTACATAAATGCAGATATTTCGGCCATCCTAACAAGGGCTTTTATTTAATGGAGATTACAAACCTGGCTGCTCTGGGGCCCCTTAGGAGAGGAATCCCGCACGAATATGGGTTTTATTACATTTGATGTTAATACATTCCGAGCATGTAAGAGACTTAAGTATACACTCTGGTTAGTTGTAGGTTAGATTAGTAGAAAGTTGAGTTTTGTTTTTTTTCTATTTCGGTATTTTTTTTCTTTTTTTTCCTTTGTTAAATTTTGACTATTGTATATTTGATTTAATTGTATATCAATGTTTGTATTTGAGAGTCTTGTTTATTTTTGTAAACTTGTAAAAATGTTAAATTTCTAATAAAAATATCTTTAAAAAAAACATCTCGGGGTGTCATTGAAGGAAGTAGGTTTGGGAGGACAACAAAGTAAATTTAGCGGACAGCAATGAACTGTACTGTAAGTATCAAAAGCAAATGATCACAACTAGCCTAAACTGTGATTTACACAAGGGAATCGTGAGGCCACGTGAGGTAGTCAGGTAGAGGGAGTAAGCATGACTACGACAGGGGAAATATATTCGAGCGGATACAGGGCAATGAACTGAGAGAACAGTGGGAGAGAGAAAGAGAAAATGATGAGTTGAGATGGTGGCTTAAATCACAGAGGATGAGAAGTCTCTCAATAAAGAGAATCAGAGAGAAAAGCAGTGAAGATATCCAAGCGAGAAATTCTTTAATGGGCAACAGACAGTGGGGTTTTAAATGAGAGATTAGATAGGCAAACAAGGCAAGATCTTCAATGTAGGAGAAATACTAAAGGAATATGGTAAAAGATCAAAGTGAGCCTTGGTGATAAGCAGTCACACCACTACGATGGATAAGCCAGAATAAGTGGTGAAACGTTTCATTAGGGGGAGAAGGTGTCATCATCCCTCAGCCAGATTTATTATAAAACCATAATATCGTTCCAAACACCTTCAACGAGCACAAGAATGGCAAAGGCCTTGCTCACAAGTGAGCGAAAAGTCTGGAGGATGAGACAGAGAGGAAGTGCCAGATGATAGCCAAAGGATCAGGACTTGGAGGAATCAGGTAAACAATGAAGAAATTGACGAGATTAGTCTCTCGCAGGCACGTGGGTGGGAAGGTAAACAAAATTAGTTCATACAGTAAGGTGACAACAATTGGCGTCTTAATCAGCCCTTTGGTGGATGCCAAGACTCATCAATTTAGTAGCTCCTTACTTACTTTAGTAGCTCCTTATTTACCCAGGATATTCAAGTAAAATGCTTTTCTTTAAACGGTTGCCATTAAGTAGATTAGATAGCTATATCTATTTCAAAATATTTTGAAATTATTAAATTCATCAATATCAAATTTTATCAGCACATATAAGAACCTAACGTGCTCAAAAAAATCAATTTTCATTTATTTGGCAGAGAAAATTTATGTAGATAGAGAGCCCTATAATAGAAACTGCCGACAATATTGAAGAGTTATAGTTACTAGTCAGTCTTCCACATAGTCATAAGAATATTTGTCACTTACATAAGCTCTCCACATTAATGGGAAGTATTCCAACACAGAAAGGACACAACGAAATCTGGAGGCTTGGCATCCTAGCTGTCTAATACTTTTAAAAGCAAGTGGAATCATTCCTCCTTAGTCACAGCATACTAACAATCTGTAGCATCTCATTAAGGAAGAATAATAAAATTTGTTCTTTCTTGGAACTAGCATGCATCAAAATGCTCTTTTGTCCTTTGTTTGAGACTTATTTCCTGTTTGAATGCAGAACATTTCTTCATCAGCCTAATTTTTTACATGAGTAGATGTTCATGAAAGATATCCGGTTAATTATGGTTAAATTATATTTGTGCCTCCGGACCATTTTCTTAGCCCATGACTGGAATGTTCAGTGAAGAAATTCAATGACTAACTTAGTATTCAGGCAAAAGGATAATTGAATAGATATTTTCCTCTTCTCAAATGAACCAGCATCTGTCATCAATGCAAATGGCTGAATTTTATGCAGGACGCTGAAGACCCACCTCCAAAGCCACAAGGAGGAGGAATGACTGCATCTGCCAATGGTGGAACCCAGAGAGATGTGCTGCTGCTGCCAGCCAAACAAGTGGCCGCTGCAGGGACTGCCATCAAATTAAGGTCCAATCAGAGGGCAGGCAGAGAAAAAGCATCACCACTACCAGTGGCCATAGCTAAGGTGGGAGAAAGTAAGAGAGAGTGAGAACATGAAGAGTGAGCGAGAGAGAAAAAGATACAGTGGAAAAAGGTACCAGCCTTCCTACCTCCCAGCTCACTAGCAAAGGACTGGCAAAATTCCAGTCAAGGTACCCAAAAGTGCGATAAAATATTTAATATATAAGAGAAAATTCTGGAATTACTCAGCAGGTCTGGTATCAACTGTGGGAAATGAAAGGATTACGTTTTAGAGGTCTGTAGTTTACATTTTGCATTTGTAATCAAAAAATCTCAACTTTCTTAAAACAACAATTAATTTGAATATGAATATATTTAGTAATGTTATGATCGCTAACCTCATCAGACAGATTGTCTATTCTGTACAAGCTGGGATGAATTGTAAGCATCAGATGAACTAACGGCTGTGTCTTCATCTCACACATGGCAAAGATCCTTTCATCCAATCGAGTGCTAGTGCCTGTTCTGAATGCTTGCTGTAAAACAAGGGTTCAATAAGATATTAATTGTGCTGTACAGATCAATAATTAAACCACATTCAAGCTCAAAAATTCATAAGTTTTGTAACGTACAAATGTACAAACAGTTTACAGCATCCCGATAACCAGTACGCAGGTAAATGGTATACTGAACCCAGCACACTGCAAGAAGCTTGGAGTCTAGAGCTGTTGCTCTTTATGTCCTTAAACTAGGTAATAGCACTACAGGATAGATCTTCAACATATCAGTGTCTCCTGAAGAGAATGCTGGGGTCATGATGTAACAGTCATCTAAAGGAACAGTTTGAGCAACCAGCAATGATAAATTTTCCAGAGCAGTTCAGACAATATTTAAAGTCATTGCTGGTGGTTTGAAGTGTGGCAACTGTTCTGAACATGCATTTTAAAACTTAATATTGTTAATAAAAACAGTATGTATTATAATGACCTTTTTGAAAAATTCAGTGGGGGCGGTACGGAGGCTCACTGTTGCCTCCGAGCGCCAGAGACCCGGATTTGATTCCAGCCTCGGGCAACTTTGTGTGTGGAGTTTGCACATACTCCCCTTGCCTGCATGGGTTTCCTCCGGGTGCTCCGCTTTCCTCCCACAGTCCAAAGATGTGCAGGTTAGGTGAACTGGCTGTGCTAAATTACCCATAGTGTTTATGTGTAAGTTAGGTGCATTCATTCGGGGAAATGTAAAGTAATAGGACAGGGAAATGGGTCTGGGTTACTCTATGAAGGGTTGGTATGGACTTGTTGAGCCGAAGGGCCTTCTTCCACACTGTAGGGATTCTATGAATCCTGGGTTGCAGGTATTGCTGGCTAGGCCAGCTTTTAGTGCTCATCTCTAATTGCTCACAGGGTGGTTAAGAGTCACATGTAGGTCAGACCATATAAGGAGGGCAGAATTCCTTTCCTAAGACATTAGTGAACCAGAGAATTTTCCTGACAATTGACAACAGTTTCATGGTCATTACTAGCCTCTTAAATCCAGATTTTTAAAAATTCAATTCAAATTCCATCATTGGGTATTGCAGGGTTTGAACCTAGGTCTCCAGAACATTACTTGGGCCTCTGGCTTAACAGTCTAGTCCATTGCCTCCCCCAAAAGCGTCTGCTTGGATGGAAAAACTGTATGGTCCATCCAGACGCATTCGGAGTATATCTCCGCTTTATAAAAACATCAGTCATTGAAAATATTTTAGTCATTTTTTTTATTTAAAAAAAGTACCTGCTTCAGAAGAGCCAGAATATAAAGAGCAAACAGCCTGAGGGAGTTGGGAGCGACTAATACAGATCGCTGGAGGTTAGAAACGGTGGAACGATACGCAGATAAAGAATCCACTACAGCATTTACCAAGGCATCTCTGGCATCAGATAAACTTGAAGAAACTGATCGATCAACCGCTGAGGAAAAAAAACAGGCGACAGATTAAGACCCAAACGATTACTTATGCCATATAGCTTCAAAAGGCACCTAATACCTTCAAAGGTGAAAGGTGAATGAAATCAATGATGCGACGGTAAGTAGAAGATGAGGAAAAAAATCTCAGCACTGTCAATCTTACGTATCTTACATATTAGCAAGGACTTTTCTTTTAATAACTCCATCTTTCAAAAAAAGTGGGAATACTAGATTTTGAAAGAAGGCCATTAAATTTATACTATTTTTAAGGTAAAAATCTACACGTTTTGCAGATTATTTCTTGCTGACAGCCTAATCCATATCTTTGTTAATTCAATCCTTAACTATCCCAAATCTCTCCTGAACAGCAACCTTAAATTTGAATTCATACAAAACTCTGCCATCCAATACCCTAATGCACACCAAGTCCTGTTTACCAAATGCCCAAATGTTTACTGGTCTGCAGTGATTTCTAGGTTTGATTTTAAAATTCTCATCCTTGTTTTCAAAACCCTCTACAGCATCAACCTAATGTACCTCTAATATTTTCCAGCACCATTACCCTCCTAGATGTCTACATTCCTTTAATCTAACCTTTTAAGTGTCCTTGATTTTCTTCACTTTTCCATGCCTCAGAAAGCCAATGACTCAGCCTTGAACTATCCTTGCTCAACCTCTCTGCTTCACTATGCCTTCAAAACATACTTAAAACCTACTTTTTTTTGGGTCACTGGTCCTAAAGTGTCTTCGTGCTGTTGATTTACCGACATAACCCCATGTTACATTGGACATACAGGCTTTCCACAGGATACACTCAGATTCAAAATCAACTTTAAGCCCTCACTAACAAGATAAAATACAATCACACTGAATTCAGCACTCTGCATTGTTATGAAGTCTTAATCGCTGGTAGCAACTTCCTCTGGACTCAAACTTGTTTCCTTAAACCCCTTCCCAAGGGTCAAAAGTGATTATTTAATCAATTAACAGCATCAGGCAACTAGAATTCCAAATGAAACAGATAGTGAGGAACTTTAACATCAAAATGCTGTTTGACCAGATCTAAGCCAATCAGTATGGGGATGGAAAGGAAACAGGAGTTGGTTAGAGTTAAGATACAGGCAGCACAGTTTTGGATGAGCTCAAAGTTACAGAAGATGGATTGTGGAAGATCAGCCTGGAATATGTTGAAATAGTCAAGCCCAGAGATAGCAGAGTAAATGAAAATGTTAGTACCAAATTAGCTGAGACAAGACAAAGTCAGGCTATATTATGTGTGTGGAAATAAGCAGAGTTTGTATTCCACCTTGAAGAAGCTCTAATCCAGTAAGGATGGAGAACCTCGTTCTGATGCTTGCTGCACCAACAGACTGGAGTTTGAAGCAATATCACCAGCCTCATTGTAAAGGATAAGTACACAACACAGCTGTCAAAAATGAGCTAAGTCATCACCATAGTACATTAGAGGAACAAAATTGCTGGCACAGTCAACAGTGAAGATTATCTAAGATTACAAATTAAACATCATGTGCCACTCCTCAGCCCATTGCAGACTTGCCACTTACCCATAGTAGCTAAAAGACAAGTAATAGCCTGCACATCTGCTCCCGCATAAACATCAGCCACAGATTTCACAATAGGTAAACACAAAGTATGCACTCGAATCCGACGCTCGCCTACAAAAATAAACAAATATTAAAATCACTTGTTTTGAACATTCTTTTCTCTCAATGAAGTTTTTGAATACACATGCACTTATTTTGTAAGAAATGGAAGTCATAAACCTTATGTGTATCCACATATCTTGGATGAAATAGCAAAGGTAAAAGGAGTACCTTACTACCTCGCCTCAAGTGGTGGAGAGCCTGAGAAAAGGGGTCATCGTATTTACTGGGTCTTTTTGAATAATCAGGCAAGCAGTAGCTTACTAGTACTGATATTATAGAACACAGGTAAAATTTTCTACAATATTGTAGACTCATGCAATACTGCTTTCCAAGCATGTTTTAGCAGATTTTGACACAATCCTTGTTGGCACATTTTGGAAGTTATTTTGTAAATGCCGCTCTTCTACTTTCTGACAGGTTTGTGTTACGGAATGAAGATCACTTTGGCCTGTTGTCAATAATGGGATAATAAGAAGCAATATAGATTCATTTGGTTACTGTATTAAAGTACTGTATTAAAGATTTTTGAATATCGATATAGTCATACACTTGCACTACAAAAGATAGTATGGGGGGAAAAGAGTCTCATTATTTACACCAAATGAAAAAGGTGATCAGTGTCACTCTCTGAAAGGATGAAGCAACAATTCAAGAGGAAGTTTAGATTTGTTCAGCAAAGCCTAGGTCTCAGGGATATTCAGAGTGCATTGGAATACATGTGAGCTACAGTTAACAATGGTTAAGTTTGGGCTGTCTCAACTTCAACGTATTGGGAATAGTGTTGTTGGTTCACCATGTCTCAACTGATGAACATAACATACAGAACATTCAACCATAACCCAACTTACAGCATACAAAAACTTCATGCTTGCAAAATTGCCCTGAATAGAAGTTCCTTCAAAGGTTAATAGTAATGAAACCACTTTTAAAGGAAATGATGTACTGCATCTTCGATAATCGTTTGTTCTCTAGACTTTCAGCAATTTTGTTAAAATCTGAATCTCAATATTTGAGTGTACTCATCTTTAAAATAACCTAGCTCAAACCCAGTAAATCACTTTTCAGATTTACAAAAGCTACCGTGGCATTTGGAAAACAATTTTCGTGTTTGCTGACAGTTTGCATTTTTTGCATCACTCAGGATTTACAAAACTTGAAAAGCACATTTACCTTTCTTGCAATAAATATTGCACAGTATCTGAGACAGTTGAGTCTTCTCAACTGAGAAGGTAAGATGAATTTTTACACAAGCAAATACCTAAAAGTATTTATCATTTTAGTTCAATATAACACACTTACCACCAGATTTTGTACATTTTATTAATAAAAATATTAATGAAATAGCTATATGTGGAAATACAGAACTGGTTTTCTTGAATTACATTAAGAAATGTGAAAGCACATACATTGATTTGTTTTTAAAAAATAAGACATTCCCCTACCTTTACTTGAAGTGTAAAGTAAAGCAGCCTGAAAACATACAATGGACGTGTTGACCAGATTTTCTTCAATGGACATTTGTACAGTGAATCCTGAGTCAGGATTTATGTTAGCAAGGGACAACAGATCAGTGGAACGTACAAAGAAGTTTCCATGGAAAGTATGAATGGAAAGACCTGTAGATATGAATCATTACTATGTAGGCACTATAATGCTTTCACTTATATTTAACATAAAACAAATAATTGCAATTATTTTTAAACTTTGATTTCTTTCAACTGAACAATCACAGAATTTGCTGTCTGCGGGAACCTGTATGAATTATACAAGTACAATACATCTACAAAGTACTGAAACATCTTAAGGTTAATTAGAGTATTAATTTTGTTTTAGTATGCTTAACTAACACGTAGACAAAGGAGATAAGTACAACCATTTGGGGGATGAATAATTACTTGAATATTGACTGACTTCCTGTTTTGCCCAGTAGACACTTATTTTTGAAAAACTGTTTAATGTCATATTTTTCTCGTTTCTTGAGCTCGTTAGATCAATATCCAGAGGGAAAGTGAAATTGTTGATACTAACAAGTGAAGAAAAAAATTCAGTTGCAAGCATCTATTACATTACTTGGAAAAACCTTGAAGCACAAATACTTTAAAAGGCAGTATTGCTGTGCAGAAAAGACCAACGGTCACTTTAACCCCAAAAACATTCCCACAGGCAGCCACAAAATGAATGATCAGTGAACACACTTTTGGTGGTGTGGCTTGAAGGAGCAACATGGCTTGAAGATTGGAAGAATTCCTGGAATTTGTAAAATAACAAAATTTAACTTCTAAAGCCTACAAAAAATATTAAAACACGTGTAGACTTCATTAAGTATTTTACCTGACTACTGACATTTCTAACAATGCAAAATATATTCACTACTATCTTATCAGCAAAGCTCAAATGAGGCTTGAGCTGGCTACCTTCTGGCTCAGAACTGTACAGCTACAAACGAGCTAAGCTGAGATACAATACAAATAGTTAGGAATCTACATAGCTGGCAGAATTAATCTTCTATGTTTCAGCCCAAAATGTAATCCAGTCATGTGAGAATAAATTCAAATCAACTGCCATTTTTGTTAATGTGCTCTCTGCTCTGGAAAGTGATCAAGAGATCGGAGAGGCTTATATTCTTGTACCATCCTCTGGCTCAGATTCTCATTTCCAGCTGGGGAAACTTCAAGTGCACCCCTCATTCTGTTGATTTCTGGTACCAAGAGGTCATATCAACTGGCAGCACTCTTAATTGTGTCAAAGCCACTCAAGAGATTTGATTTCAGGCATCTGGAGTGAGATTTCAGTTCAGCACTCAAAAAGTGCTGCACAGCCAAAAACCACACTGTCTTTTGACTGAAATGTTAATTGGAGGAGCCATTTATCCTCACACTTCCTTGTCTTGGTTCCTTTTTATAGATTTCCTCCATTTTCCAGATTGATCTTGGTTCTCTATTGAATTATGCACTGATTAGCTGGCTACAGAGTGATGTTGACTCACTCTACAGCATAGGTTTAATCTCTGTACTTGATGTGCAGCTTGAGCGAGGCCCGCATTCTTTGCTCCACACTTGATTTGGAGTGGTGCCCTTCAAGCTACATAATAAGTTGACCTACTCAAATGCAAGACATGTCAATGGGTTTTTATGGATTATAGTTAATAATCATTAATATTTATTCTCTCAGATTAAATGGCAGCATTTTGAAGGGGAGTTTGTCCTGGCCAATATCGGTTCCACAATCAACAATAACAGACATAGATTATCTGTTTATTTTTGCACTGCTTCATTAAAAAAACTCATTGCATATGAATTAGTTTCAAAGTTTCTCAATCGTAACTAATCTTCAAAAATACTTGGATTGTAAAGTACATTGGGACATTCTGTGATCATGGAAGGCATTAATAAATGCAAGCCTTTTATTTTTTAAAGTGCAAAGCAAAATATGCTCATGCCGCACTCTTTAATAAGTACGTACATGGTCCATAAAACTATCAAAGATCCATACATAGGATGAAACGTTACCTTTAGTACAACGTATCCTCATAACTGCCTCAAATCCAATTTTTCGAATGAGATACCGTTTGAAGTCTTTCTGAAACTTCTCTACCTGAGCAGGATTGTGAATGTGATGGAATGATGGATAATAGAAGACTGATCCAGCAGAGTATTTTGCCATACAAGCTGTGAAAACAACACATTTATCATAAAATAGACGTAAATTTTGCTAATAGTCACTTGTTGCAAAATGTGCAAAGTCTTTTGCAAAAACAGTCATTTGGTGAGAAATCAATTACTGTTAGTGTTCAGAAGGATTGGACATTAGTGTGTGCATGTGATATCAACACAAATATTTTTGAAAGATTAAAATAACTAATTAATGAAACGCGTTAGAAATTAAGCCCTGCTTTTTTTCAGTTGTCTAAACATTTTTTGCAATTCTTATTTTAGTTATAATTAATTATTTTGGTAGTCTTCATTATGTTTATTTTTACTCCATTCTTCTTTTGTATTACTTCAAGGTAGTATTTGTTTTCTTTCCTTTACATTTTCTTGTGCCTTTATCTTTGATCTTTTTAATTCAGGATTCTGTTTTGGACTTTTAAAATCTTTATTCTTTCCTGGGATGTGAACATTACTGACACTTGTTGTTCATGGCTAATTGTCCTTAATTGAGTGACTTGCTAGGTAATTGTGGAAGCAAACTCAGAGTCAGCCACATTGATTAGAGTCTGGAGTCTCGTTTAGGCCAGGCTGAGTAAAATGTTTAATTAATTTTCATAGCAGGACTTCAGTGAACCAGTCAGGGTCTTACGACAATGGATGGCAGTTGCCATGGTCACTGTTAGTTATTTTGTTTATTAATTTAACAATTAATTTATTAACTGTGTGCAAATTCCGTTAGCTGCCAGAGCATTAGCCTGAGATCACTGGATTACTAGTCTAATGACAGTACCACTACACTACTGTCTCCACATTATGAAGGATAGAGAGAGGATTTACCTTTTCAGCAAAGAGTGATGTTTGTGCATCATTATATACAGAATATAAACATAAATGTTCTATGCATTAGCAGAGTTATTAGGTCAAAATAAAAAACATAATCCTTCCCATAAACCACAAAAGCATGAATCTTTTGAGGGTTGCTACTAGAAAAGAAAGCAATTTCTAAGATATTACACTTCAAAGAGTAGAGCATTTTCTTACTGCATGCAAATCTACTACGATTAGGCAAGCAAATCCTGTAGAAAATGCTTAGGCTCCTCAAATCTGAAATCTTTTGCAACCAAATTCTTCAGCAATTTTCTATCACAATAAATTGATTTGCTTAGGTACAATGTACTTAAAGGCAAGGGCATAACAAATAGCGAGTTATCAGAAGAAAGAATAAATAAGATTTAGAACATAGAACGTTACAGTGCAGTACAGGTTTTTCGGCCCTCGATGTTGCGCTGACCTGTGAAAATAAGCTGATGCCCATCTAACCTACACCGTTCTACTATGACCCATATTTATGTCCTATGCCCATTTAAATGCCCTTAACATCAGTGAGTCTAGAACCTGTTGCAGGCAGGCTGTTTCACGACACTACTACTCTCCAAGGGAAGAAACTACCCCTAATATCTGACCTAAATCTATCACTCCTCTATTTAAAGCTATGTCCCCTCGTGTTTGCCTTCACCATCCTATCCAGCCCTCTGATTATATTATATGTCTTGATTAAGTCACCTCTCAACCTTCTTTTCTCCAACAAAAACAGCCTCAGATCCCTCAGCCGTTCCTCGCAAGACCTTTCTTCTATACCAGGCAACATCCCAATAAATCTCCTCTGAACCTTTTCCAAAGCTTTCACATACTTCCCAGAACTGCACGCAATCATCCAGGTGCGGCCTTACCAGTGTCTTGTACAGCTGAAGCATGACCTTGTGGCTCTGAAACTCAATCCCCCTATAAATAGATGCCAACACACATATGCCTTCTTAACAACCCAACCAACCTGAGTGGCAACTTTAAGGGATTTATGCATCAGGATACAGATCTCTCTGTTCATCTACACTGCCAAGAATTTTACCATTAGCCCAGCTACTCTGTATTCCTGTTTTTCTTCTGAAGTGAACTATCTCACACTTTCCCGCATTAAACTCCATTTGCCACTTCTCAGCCCAGCTCTGCAGCTTACCTAAGTCCCTATGGAACCCACAACATCCTTCAGCACTATCCACAACTCTGCCTACCTTAGTGTCATCCGCAAATTTACTAACCCATCCTTCTATGCCCACATCCAGATCTTTTATAAAAATGTCAAACAGCAGTGGCCCCAAAACAGATCCTTGCAGCACACCAGTGGTAACTGAGCTCCAAGATGAACATTTCCCATCAACCATCACCCTCTGCCTTCTTTCAGCTAGCCAATTTCTGATCCAAATAGTGACATCACCTTCAACCCTGGAACTCCATATTTTGGACAATAGCCACCATGTGGAACCTTATCAAATGCCTTACTGAAGTCCATATGCGCCACATCAACCGCTTTACCTTCAACCACTTGTTATATCACCCTCTTGAAGAACTCAATTAGGTTAGTTAGGGCACAGCTTACCCTTCACAAAACCATGTTGACTATCTCTAACCAAATTATTCCTTTCCAGATTATTATAAATCCTATCTCATAACTTTTTCCAACACCTTACCCACAACCGGAGTAAGGCTCATTACCTATCATTACCAGGGTTGTCCGTACTCCCCTTCTTAAACAAGGGAGCAACATTTGCTATCCTCCAGTCTTCTGGCACTATTCCTGTTGACAATGATGACATAAAGATCAAAGCCAAAGGCTCTGTGATCTCCTCCCTGGCTTCCCAGAGAATCAAAGGATAAATTGCATCCGGCTCAGGGGTCTTATCTATTTTCAGACCTTCCAAGATTGCTAAAACCTCCTCTTTGTCAAGCTCAATCCCATCTAATCTGGTAGCCTGCATCTTTGTATCCTCACTAACATTGCCTCATTCTCACGGCAATATTGACGGAAAGTATTCATTAAGTGCTTCCCCTATATCCTCAGATTCCACACACAACTTTCCACTACTCTCTTTGATTGGCCCTAATCTTATCCTAGTCATTCTTTTATTCCTGATATGCCGACAGAAGGCCTTGATTCTATCTGCCAACAGCTTCTCATGTTCCATCCTGGCTCTTCTTAGCTCATTCTTTAGATCTTTTCTGGCCAACTTATAACTCTCAAGCCCCCTAACTGAGCCTTCATACCTCATCCTTACATAAGCCTTCTTCTTCCTCTTGACGAGAGCTTCAACTTCTTTAGTAAACCATGGCTTCCTCTCTTGACAACTACCTCCCTGCTTAACAGGTATATATTTATCAAGGACCTGCAGTAGCTGTTCTTCAAAGCAGCTCCACATTTCAAGTGTGTCCATCCCCTGCAGTTTCCTTCCCCATCCTATGTATCCTAAATTTTACCTAATGGCATTATAATTGCCTATTCCCCCAGTTAGATCTCTTTCCCTGCGGTATATACCTATCTCTGCCGATTGCTGTTGTAAATATAACCAAATTGTGGTCACTATTGCCAAAGTGCTCATCTATCTCCAAATCTAACACCTGGCTGGGTTCATGCCCCAGTACCAAATCCAATATGGTATCTCCCCTTGTTGGCCTATCTACACACTGTGTCAGAAAACCTTCCTGCACACACTGAACAAAAACTGACCCATCTAAACTTCTTGAACTATAGTATTCCTAGTCAATATTGGGGAAGTTAAAGTCTCCCATAACAACTTCCCTGTTACTCTGCTCTTATCAAGAATCATCTTTGCTATCCTTTCCTCCACATCCCTGGAACGATTCGGAGGCCTATACAAAACTCCCAACAAGATGACCTCTCCTTTTATTTCTTACCTCACCCCAATTACCTCAGTGGATAAGTCTTCAAACATTCTCTCAGCTGCTGTAATACTATCCTTGATTAAAAAGGTCACACCTCCCCTCCCCTCCCCTTTTACCACCTTCTCTGTTCTTACTGAAACACCTAAATCCCAGAAACTGCAACAACCATTCTTGGCCATCCTCTAGCAATGTCTCTGAAATGGCTGCAACATTGAAATCCCAGGAACCAACCCACGCTGAAAGTTCACCGACCTTACTCTAGGTGCTTCTGGCATTGAAACACACACATTTCAAACTAACATCCTGACTGCCGGTGCTCTCTTGCGACCTTGCAAATCCATCCCTGACCTCACTACCCTCAACGTCCTGGACACTGGCATTAAAATTCAGATTCCCACCCCCCTGCAGCATTAGTTTAATAACATCCAGCACCACCCCCCTCCCCACCCAGAAGAGCAGTATCAAATTTAGCCTCCAGGATATTGTTATATAGGAGAATTATACAAGAATAAATACAGAATATTGATTGTGCTTTATTTGATAGTTATTTTGTGACTCAAATTTTAACTCAACCTGCTTCTGTATCTTTTCATACTTTTATATATTAAGTTATACAATCAATTTACATTAACATTGTATACAGGATTTTACATTTGGGTTTCACCAGCTCTCCAAAGCGCCATCAGGTTTATAATATGTCTGTTCAAATAATAAGAATGTCTAATATTAAGTAGTTCACTCATTGGCTCCTAATCAAGTAATACACACAGAACAGAGGTGCATTCCAGTTTTTGAACTTGTTTGAATGGCAGGTGACAGAGCTATGCTTTAAATCCCTATTTTGGAATTTGCAAAATAACCATTTTCACTGCCATAAACATTAACGGCCACTCTCCCAATCCTTACAGTTTCTCCAGCATAATGAACAGCAACCACCCCAAATTGTGCAAAGCAGCCTAATTTCAAAGGAAGGAACTGGAGAGAAGGGCACCCCCTTGGGTGGAGAGAATGCAGACACTGTTACTGAAGAACAAGAACTTCATTGGAGTTTAATCACATGATGCCTATATGGTTAAAAAACAGCCATTTCTGTGCAGATGGAGATTCATTTGTAAAAAAACTTTGACTTTGATGAACAGATTTTACTTAGGAGCTTGTTATTTGACCATGTTATGTGTTCATATATGCTCCCAGTAACAAACAACATCTTTTCTCTGACTGAAACAAAAACAGAGCTCATTGGAAAAGCATCTGTTAACTGATTTCTTTCCACAGATGTTGCCAGATCTGCTGTGCTTTTCCAGGAATTTCTGTTCTTGTTTCAGATGTACAGCATCCACAGTTCTTTCTGTTTCTTTTCCATGACTATGGTTTTAAATTGTAACAAATTCATTGACTACTTCTGGTGAATTGAGTTTTAACATGCAATCTCACGGCTTCTTCAATAAATTAAATTCTCTACTTTTCTTTAAGTCAATGGTTATTTTAAATAGCTGTTTTAAATTTTTGTATATAACTTCAATCATACAGTGCAATCATCTGTTGCAGGACCTGAGATCACAGAATTTTTTTTAAAAAAACTATTGAATTGCTTTGGTTCAAAAGAACAGAATTTTTTTATTGACCTATCAGGTATATTACAGAAGTAACTTAATGGAAATGAAAACTGCTTTCTTACCAAGTGAAGCCATGTCGCTATACTGTCCACTCAGTAGAAATAAATCCACGGCCACCTGCTGGCCTGAGCAGTCCAAAGCAAACTTCTTGTAAAAGTCTGTGGCTGGAGCAAGGTGTTGCACACCCTTAATTGAAATTAAATAGAATTTCAGAGATTTAGGTTTTGCTCATTAAACTGCAAATAGGAAAGCAATGTGAGAAAATAACATTATGTGCCAGGATGTGTTATTTTCTAACTCTTACTTCTGCATATTGATTACTAAAATGGGAAAAACAATAGGATTGGTTTGTTAAAAGCTTTTATTTCACATTGTCCCCCTCTTCCATCACATAGGTTACACCACTCCACCATCACAACTCTTTTTGTGAAGATTCAATTCTTCCGAATTGATTGATTTTTGACAGCTGTCTCAAGGTTTGAAGTGGATTGTCTTAACCACAGCAGAGTCAGCCACAATTTCTGAAATCTGAGTTCAAAGTTTACTGCTTAGAATTAGGTGGCCTTGGTGACATATCAGTCAAAAAATAAATACTTACGAGGAAATACATTTGTTCCACTTGGTTAATACAGCTAAATAGATCCCACACATTTCTCTCTGGCTGCTACTCCTTAAAGTCCTGCCCGTATGCTCCTGAATTATGGCATCCAATTGTTTTCTGTATAATTCAGAGAGTTTCAATTCTACTATCCCATGTGTTTGTCATTATATAAAGTCTGTGTTTGTGAACTCAGCTTCAAATTTGGCTTTTAATAGGTAAACACGGTGTCTTGTCCTGTTCTCATAGTTTAGTCAGAAGCAATTTTCCACTTTTAATTTTCAGTTAAGTTTACTAATGCAACATTCCTTAAATTAGGCCTAGGTAAAAATGCTTAAATCATAAGAATAGCAAAAAAGCTCTTTTTAGTGAAACATTGACCATTCTGAACACCACCAGAGCTTATGATGTATTTTGTCACGGTCAGCAAGGAAATATTAATAAGTTGAATAAATTTAGATCAGCACAGGAACAATGAGGAGGAATAGTGCAAGACATTTTCATTAAGCAGAAAGTTGTCAGGACTTGGATTCAGTCAAGGTGAACATGGTTCTATGTGAAAAGTTACTCATTAGCATGGGACGAAAGGAAGAAAAGCAGGAGCAGTTCCTTCTGGCAGAGTGTTGGCAGAGCGGGTTTCTATGCTGAAATAGTAATCCCAGAGGTGGCAGTGGCATCAATAAAAGCCAGAATGAGGCACCAATGGCCTCAGCATGATAGGCCCAGTGTCAAATCTGGGACCAGTTCAGGACCCAGCAGTTTTAGCAGCAGCTGCATTGCTGAGATTGACCCAGCACAGACTCACGGCGACGACAATCGGTGGAGGTAAGATGGCACCTAAGAATGGCAACATGGTTCCAGTGGCAGGGGCATGGCTTAAGGACATGGCTGGTCCCTGGTAACTGATGACAAAGGTGGTGGTGTCCTGGCTATGGTGGTGTGCAGGATTTTGCAGCACCCGAGTGTTTGCAGACTATGGGATGTACTTTGTGGCTGTTTTTCTGGCAGCAAGGCCTCATGGCCGAGGGGGTGGAGTGATCTGGATATTTCCTTTTCTTTTATTTCTGCTTCTATTTTTTTAATCCTGTGTTTTGTATTCTGAGATGGTGCAGGAAAATGGCAACTAGTACACTTTTCACTGTACTCCTGTACTCAAGTACACATGACAATAAAATCTAATTCTCATTCTAAATATTGGCTGAAACACCTGAAGTATCCTTGTCTTCCACTATAAAATGGACTGGGCAAAAATTAAAGTCACATACGATTTAACTTCTAAAAGTCACAGTCATCAACTACATGCTTGTCATTTTACACATGTAAAATATGACTGATTTTTTTTTTAACCAACGGAGCAAGCAGGGCAGCCAAAGCAAGTTCACTTGCTGCTAACACTATTGCCCTGTGATAACTCTAGACAGCGCAACAAACTGCCTCTCCATCAAACCCACAGGCAATCCAGGTAAGATCAGTGACAGCCAGTATGGGTGTTCCTGTGGAAGTCAAGTACAACCATTCCAAAAAATGCTGTGTTGAATCAGAAAGCAAAAAGTTCTTTACTTCCAGGTTACCAGCAGCAATGCCTGGGTGACTGACTGATCATTTCACAAGTGAACCAAGCAATCAAGGGGTTCTTTGGAACAGATTAAACACCTATGGGCCATTTACATTGAGCATGCTCACCCTTACCTATAGCATATAGACCGTAAGTTTACATGTACCTGCACATCCGTGTTTAACCGAGGAAACATTTCTACAGTACGGAATCATTCATACGGCCGAGCAAACAGTTTAATAAACACAGTAACATTTCAGACCACAGCAATAATTCCCGAGGAATAATCCCAACTGGAACTGGCAACCTTGCTTTTAAAGAATAGCAATTATTGTAGAGTTCTGCTTCCCATCTAATTACATATCCATTCTGTACTGATTGCTCTAAGGCCTCAGACAATCCAGAGATTACTCAGGGCTGCTCAGGCCCAAAAACAGGTGTGTACAGTGATGCACAATCATCTATATGTTACAATAAGATTTTTTTTCCTATCTGAGATCAAAAGCCAATTACCTTTGCGGTGGATCTCTGATTAGGGTCTTCCCTTGATTGAAGACAACCGACACCTATGGATGGTAGCTGTGTTTGGAATACAGAGATGCGTCCCCCAGTTGCAGACATAAGTTTAAATGCAGCCTGCAAAGCTGGGCCCAATGCACTATGGGTTTCTCTAGTGTTGGTGAACATTGTCGGCAATACTTTCAGTAAATCTTTAATAAGCTACAAATAAAACAAAAACACAATATTTTTCAGGACAAAAAAAACACATTTTGTACAGTTTGTTGACAAATGTTCAGTAAAGATTTACAGCAATCATTACATTTTTCCTCAGTACCATCTATCCGATATTTAAAAATTATGGAAATGCTACAATGAAGAAGCCTGGCAATATATCAGTGATTTTTCCATATATTCTGTGAAGGAGATCTGAAAGGGGACATTCAATAATATACATCACTTCAAGGTAATTCTGCTGGGACAGTGGATTACTGTACAAATTCCCACAGCAATAAAAATGGGTCAGAATGTTTCATGAACCAAAAAACAAGGTGAGGAATACCATGCTGTGTCGTTATGCTATTGGACAGGAGGTAAGAGAAAAGCAGCGGGTTTGGATATGCCAGATGATGCCTTCATCACAACAAGAAGTCATCAAACACAAACAGAAAGATATGGAACCAATAAAACAGCTGCCTCCAACAGTAATTACACACTGGGGAAATGAAACAGCATTTTTGAATTTTTGTTTTTTGTTCCTCTAAAAAAAATGACTTTTTTCTGCATTAGAACCTGTTAAGTATTGAGTGATTCCATTTAGTGCTTTCACAGAATTTACTGTGTCGGTGCTTTTGTCAGTAGAGAAGACAACATTGATTTATTCACACTTAAAAAAAAACAATTATTTTGCTTATGTATAACAAAAATCCCAATGGGCACTGGTGTGAAACAATTTTGTTTATGCATAATAGGGACATTTTCTTTCGTGTAAACTCAGATTGTTAGAAATATATAAAGTGGTCCCTCAGTAGGTCAGTAAGTTTAACCAGTGAGTAGCTGAATCATACAGATCAAGTCGGCTGATTTAAGTTGCGTCAAAAAGTATGGTGCTGGAAAAGCACAGCTGGTCAGGCAGCATCTGAAGAGCAGGAGAGTCAATGTTTTGAGCATTCGCTCTTCATCAGGAATGAAGGGGTGGCCCAAGGGGGCTGAGAGATAAATGGATCAGGGAGGGGGCAGTGGTGGGGAAGGAGGAGGGAGGCAAAGATAGCTGGAAATGCGATACTTACACAAAGATGGGGTGAAGGTGATAGGTCAGAGAGGAGGGTGGAGCAGATTTGGGGGCGGGGAGGAGGAGGAGAAGTTGGACAGTTCAAGAGGCTAGTGCCAAGTTGGAAGATTGGATCTGGAATAAGGTGGGGCAGGGGAATTGAAGAAACTGGTGAAATCCACATTGATCCCATGTGGTTGGAGGGTCCCAAGGCAGAAGGTGAGGCATGCTTCCTCCAGGTGTTGGGTGGCTAGAGTTTGCTGATGGGGGCGGCCCAGGATTTGCATATCCTTGGCAGAGTGGGAAGAGGAGTTAAAGTATTCGGTCACAGGGTGGTGGGGTTGCTTAGTGCATGTGTCCCAGAGATGTACTATGTTGCATTCTGCAAGTTGGTGCCCTGTCTCCTCAATGTTGAGGAGTTGTGCACTGGTAGAGGCACAAGTTGTGGGTCATAGTGGAAGGCGAAGAAGTGAGCTATAAGTGAGCACACATGGTTAACAGGCAAAGACAGAATAAAAATAATGTTGCATAGTCATTGCCACTTACACCTCAATAGTTACTTCGATTCTCCTACTCCTCGGATGCTGCCAAACACTGTTTGATAAGGGTCAAGGAGAATGGGAATGAAATTTACCAAATCATATACGAAATAAATAAAACCAAGCTGCTTAAATGGGGACCACAGTGGCAATTCCTATCCATCTTCTAATTCTTAATCCATGCTCATTAAATATTAATATTCTGCAATCATTGTGGGACACTAAAAAAGTTAATCCTTTTCAATTTACTGCAAATTTTTCATTATACTGTTCACCTAATGACCAAATATTTGTGTGTAATTCCAACAAAGTTATGCTAAACAATATGATCAACAATGAGATTATAGTACAATTTACAATACTTCTCAGCCAGTAAGACTGCTACGCAAAATATTCTATTAACTGATACATTTTTAAATGTTAGTTTTTTAAATGAAACGGGCTTTATTGCTTTCATTATATATTTGGATTATTTTCTTTATGAAATAGTCTGATGTGCAACTAAGACTAGAAAATGGCAAACACTTTAAAGTGTTTACAGTCCAAATAGGTTACGATTTTATTTCAGTTTTCTAGTTCCCTGTCAACTGTAAAAATCCCTTCGTCAAACACCATATACAGTGGATTTCTGCACAATTTATAAAGAAGGAAGGAGCATGGTAAACTGACTTCCCTGCTTCCATGACAGCTTTTGTCAATATAACTCTACTGTTTCTTTAAATAGGAGCATATTTATCTTACTCTACTAGGATTTAAATATAATAAAATTTTGGGTGGCACGATGGCTCAGTGGTTAGCTCTGTTGCCTCTCAGCACCAGGGACCCAGGTTGGATTCCCGCCTCGGGCAGCTGCCTGTGTGGAGTTTGCACGTTCTCCAAGTGTCGACGTGGGTTTCCTCCCACAGTACAAAAATGTGCAGGTCAGGTGAATTGGCCATGCTAAATTTCCCATTGCGTTAAATGCATTAGTCAGGGGAAAGGATAGGGTAGGGGAATGGGTCTGGCAGGGTTACTCTTCGGAGGATCGATGTGGACTTGTTGGGCCAAAGGGCCCGTTTCCACACTGTTGAGATTCTAATACGACAAGGACTAGGACCTTTGGTAAACGTTTGGTCTTTTTGTCATTACTTCAGTTTTGCTCTCAAAATGTGTTTGAAAGCTAAATCTCAATTTTAACACTTCTTAAAATACCTGAAGAGAAATCTAAAGGGTTTGTGAATTTTTCTTAGCGTGATTGATAAGAAATTAAGTTAACTACTCATAGAATGTGAACTTGTTTTATTACAGAAGACAGAATTTCAAAGTTTTAGCCTAACACTGACTGTCAAGACAGTCGCATGGACTTTACAGTTCGACAGAACGTGTGGCAGTCTTTTCATTCTTACGTGATACAGGACAACACAGAGCTGTCTCAGGAACAAACAGTATAATTGCTGCATTGTTCATGCAAGCTAACTAGGAAGAAGATCTATCATCTTTCATTTTTCCTCAAGATTTATTCTCCAGGGTTTGTCTTGACAGCTGTGATTAATATTTCAGGAGTTGTAATCAGTGCATTAAAGACATAAATTAGGTATTGTTTTACCATACACCCACCTACATAGACATTGGAGAAACAAAGTGTTTCCCCCAGGCACAAAGCATTAATGCATTTGACTGCACCAAATCTATGGCATGCTGAAATTAAATAATAAATTATGCATATTAATAAACGCTTTCCACAGCTACTTTATGATACTTCGTTCTAAGAAAATTGGTCATAACACAAGTCTATAAAGGAGGACGAACTATCTAAGTTGACTCCTTGACAGAAGTCTCTGGTTCATTCACACCTGATGACACCATTGGGAAATCCCTGCACTTTCCAAGACAGAAGATACAATGAGTTTTGATATTTATCAAGAAACTTTATAGCTCAGAAATCGTGGGCATCACAGAAGATTATGGTGGCAGCAGCTTGGACAAAATTCTGAAGGGGTCACAAATATTAGAATTGCAGCTTCTGGATTTACAGGATTAGCTTATTGGACCAGTGTAAGATGCTCCCCCTACTCCTGGCCTGTGAATTTCTGTAAAGGCTTGATAAATCTAATCCTCCTTTTACCAGGCAGGTTTCACATGTTGTTTTCCTCAAATCTGGCTGACAGCAGGTATTAGTAGAGTTATAGGTTTAAACTGATTTTAACTTGCCTGCTGAGAGCAAACTGGATCAACCTTGACTACAATAAGTAAGTGGGTTGGGTTCAAATCTGTGTGAATTTTGCCATAATAATTACTTGTTACTCCAGTGAGGAAATAAATGTCAAATAGGATCCCCATGAAGCAAATATTGTTGATGGCTTTACTTTATGACTTGAATCGGATTTTGGATAGGGAAGCAAGTTTACCTTGACTACCTATCTTCCCTCCTTTCAAATGTCATGTAGTGCAGCCAAGGAGACAGATATCAGAGATACTCATTGACCAGAACTTCTCATAGGTCCTGATATTCCCTGCAGCATTCTATTGACTGGTTTATGTACTTTGTTGTGCTTCTGAATTGCATTTTAATTTGCAGTTCCTTACACAATTGAGGACTGATTGAATCTATGTAATAGTAATGCTATCATGAGTGAGTTAGTGCATGTGTATGTGACATTCAAATTGGTTTTCCTAGGTGCTACGTTCCTATCTAGAGCTATCTATTTTCATGTTCCTTAGCATTATGAACCCCTCTAGCTGACAAAGTAACAGTAACGCTTGACTGCTCAGGTATGTGGGTTGCAGGTTCAAATTCAGAAAACCAGTTGCCTGTACTCGAATCTAACTGTCTTGATGCCAGATGTGGTACAGTTGCTTGGAACCAGTTAAAATGGATTTGTTAATAAAAGGAGCTAGACTCTGGTCCTTGCTAATTATTTGCATCTATTTGTTGTAAACATTAGATTAGATTAGGTAAAACAATGACTGCAGATGCTGGAAACCAGATTCTGGATTAGTGGTGCTGGAAGAGCACAGCAGTTCAGGCAGTATTCGAGGACACCACCTGGCAGCTCAGCACTGTTACACAAGTCTAACAAACACTGTTGTAATTAGATTACTCTATCATCCTATATTTATCCCTGACTAACGCACCTGACCTACACCGCCTCGAACACTATGTGCAATTTAGCGTGGCCAGTTCACCTAACCTGCACATCTCTGGACTGTGGGAGGAAACCGGAGCACCTGGAGGAAACCCACGTAGAAAATGTGCAAACTCCACACAGACAGCTACCGTGGCTGGAATCGAACCCGGGTCTCTGGCGTGTGAGGCAGCAGTACTAACCACTGAGCCACCATGCGCCCATAAGAAGAGAAAAATAAACATTTGGATTTACTTAGCCCCCATTACTGAAACATCTCAAAGCACACAGTCACCAAGTTACTTTTATAGAGCATTGAAAGCAGACAAATAGAGAAGCCACTGTGCAAACATTAAAAACCACCATCAATAATCATACATATTACCTATTAATCTGTTTGTTTTTGATTATGGGAAAGTACTAAGGAGAATTTCTTTTCTTTGAAATGAACCCAGGATCTTTTACATTAACCTTGCACCAAAATTGGGTGACATTTGGCTTATCCAAAGGACTACAGTGCAGGATTCTGTTCCTCTTCATATTACAACAAAATGCCAGCGACAAACCCAAGCCCTGGATTTGGATTTTAAACGACATCCCACGGCGTTAAGAACTCCATTAACTGATTCAAGTTGACACACGTCTGCTCCCACTTTATTAATCTTTGCCTGTAGTAGTAGCTATTTTCAGTAAGGCAGCAGATTGCCATTAGCTGAAATTGATCGAACACACTTAAAAAAAATGTTACCATAGTATTCAGGTCCTTTTCTGTTAAAAAAAAAAGCAAGGATGCTAAATTTTAATCACAAGTTCTTGCCTACCTCCTTGCTTTCATGTAGGTTTACCATCAAGCTGTCTGGAGTAGGTAGGAAGATATCTGCAGAAGAAAGCTTTAATCAATTTTTGTGCAAAGAATACAAATTTTGACTGATAACTAACTAACTAGATGCCAACCAAACAACAGAACTTTTAAAAATGTGCTTCTGCTTGTTTTACAACCTACACTAAAGTTTCCCACCTGGGCTGCATTGCCGACAGTAGCAGATGAGACACTTTTGATACAGCAAACCCATGTTACACTGATCAAAAGTCCTGCTGTCAGCAACTAACTATGGTTTAACATCAACTGAAGGATCAGAGACCGGCTATGAGAATACTTCAATTGTCAGGTTAGGAAACAGGCAAATTTCAGAAGACGGATTGAAGTAAGGATGAAAGTGGGTAATGTTAGCGGGAAAAAAAAGTCCATCAATTATGACGGAGTGACTGCCCATAGAAGTGGCAGAGGAATTGTCAGAAGACATGTGGAAGATCTGACCCCATGTTCGCAGATAATGTAACTAAGGATTAGCATGCAGAGTGGAACAGGACAGAATAAAACATAGAATCTTGGGGCAATTCCAGAGATACATGGGCAGAGGAAAAGAAATAACTTCTGGAGTTTTTCAAATACTTTTGATTGGGCAAGAACAGAGTTGAGCTAGGATAGACCTGAATGAGGTGGTGATGGAAAAAACGCATCATAGTTACAAGGGATATTGTCTGCAACTTGAGTTTGGGCCATTTCACCCTGAGGGAGAGGGACGATCTAAAGTTGTAAAGAAGGTATAAGACATTCAAGGACTCTTTTGAGAAAGCACAAGCTTAAACAAAAGAGGAATAAAGGATGAAATTATGTGAAGAGAAGCTGTGATGTGCTTTTCTTTTCAAAAAAGATTTTAAAGAACGAAGAAACAGGGTGAAGATCACAAGAGAACTTGGTTTGACATCCATTTATGATAATGGAGTAGATGAAGCAAGAGCAGAGAACTGACAGTCTCAACTTAGAGACAAAGACATTAGATTGGATTAGATTACTTAGTGTGGAAACAGGCCCTTCAGCCCAACAAGTCCACACCGCCGAAACGCAACCCAGCCAGACTCATTCCCCTGCATTTACCCCTTCACCTAACACTACGGGCAATTTAGCAAGGCCAATTCACCTAACCTGCACATTTTTGGACTGTGGGAGAAAACCAGAGCACCCGGAGGAAACCCACGCAAACACAGGGAGAACGTGCAAACTCCACACAGACAGGCATCTAAGGCAGGAATTAAACCCGGGCCTCTGGCGCTGTGCCACCGTGCCACACATCTATGGATTTCTTTGTTAAGTATTAAAGCATTAAAAAGAGAGTATAGAAGATAACTGATTTTTGATGTATAGACTCAAATAGTAAAATGAGAGGACAACTTAATGAAAATAAAGGATACTGTCTTGATTCAATAAAGACAGTGAATACAAAAGCAAATGGATAACAGTAAGCCTATGCAAATTACTGATTACACTGTAAGTAGACAGGAGGGTAGATGTTCAATTCACTGCTATTATCCCAGAATACAGTGAAGAAGGGTCACTGCAACACCTCGTCTAGGTGCTGGTCTTATAAATCAACTGAGTTGGATTTTCACTACTGTTGTTTCTGTGATGAGGTTGGATACTTATTTTGTCTAACACTTTGTTTCAATAGAGGGGTACGCATTATGCTTAATTTCAGTACTCATCTAAACTTTCAGCATTATGTGGAGAGATATTGTCAATTTGATCAGTTCCCCTGAAAAGAGTTAGTAGCAAAACTGGTTTTGAAACATGGAGCAATGTTGTACTAACCAGTACCAAACGGCAGCAGTACTCAGACTAAAACTTACTTTATAAAGTATGCTTCCAACAGATCTAGTGAATTCAGGTTGAAACACCATGGAAATATTAGTCAAGTTATGTGAATTTTACATTGACAAAAATATATATTTTTGTTGACTAAATTACTGTGAAATCATACTGATTTTCCCCAGCTTGCTGAATCATTACTCAATTTAACTGCCCTGAAGTCTGCATTAGAAAATAAATTTTCATTTAGATGTACAAACTGTCTATAGTTCATCACTGAAGTGGACTAATTTCATTCTCATTTCTGAACTGTTTACTGTCACAACACCACAAATACCAAAGTTTGATTATAATCGCAATAAGTGTTTTTAGTCTTACCTTCAATATCTGACACAATCAGCATTTGAGGTTGTGACAAGCCTTCCTGCAAGTTGAAGAAATGAACTGTGCTATCAAATGTAATAAATCCTATTTTGGTCCTTGAATCTCCAGGCAACCTTAAAGATATATTTATATGCATATGTTACAACATGTAACCTTGGTCAGATGCTTAAAAAGCAGCATTTACATCAAATACTGATATATCATAAATCACTACCAAGAAATTGTACTTGCAATTAATTCTATTGTGGGATATTTAAAAATTAGACAAGAGCTTTATTATTGTAAGGAAATTAAGTTTCAAATAAAGCTTAAAAATGCACTTTAAGATGAACTGCAGAAACACAAGCTATAACATTTGAAGCGTTGTATTAATCAGAGGATGATATTGTCTTGAACTGTGTTTTAAAAAGAATGGTCGAGACAGAAATCCTCACCGCATTTTAAAACAAACTTACATGCGCTCTTAAAAGTGCTGTATCTTATCTGATTCTGGATTAACAACCAGAAATGGAATTAAGTTGTTTATTTCTTTCTCAGCTAACGTAGGCATAATGAGCCAGATGGCTACCTGCTGCATTGTATATTTCCAACTTTTTATGGTTATATTAAAGAAAGCTGAATTACAAGTGCACAAGAAGACACTTCCAGGTTACGTAATTTCATATTTCATCAAATTATGTGCGAAGAAATTAGGTCACAGGATTTAGAAGCATGGGTAAGCTATTCAACCTATCAGTTCTTTTCTACTATATGATGAGATCATGGCCAATCTGATGATTCTCATCTCCACTTTCCTGTCTTATCCCAATAACCTTTAATTCCCATACTAATTAATAACACTAATTAAAAAACTAATTTAAAAAATACTTAAACTGTCTTTATCCCTCTGCAGACTGTTATCCTTACTGTTTTCGCTTTCCATTATTTTTAATGTTTGCTGCAAATTTGGCAAGAGTACCTTCGTTGTTATTATCAAGTCATCAATATTACTGCATTATAATTGGGCCTCAGCACTGAGCCCTGTGGCACTCAACTGGCTGCTATCCTGAAAATGCCTTCTTTATCCAAACTCTCTGTCTATTAGTTAGCCAATCCTTTATGCTACTCCCAGGTCAATGTGCTTTTATCATTTAGGTATTGCATATAAGCCTACTTAGCAAATGCCTTCTGAAAATCCAAATACATTACTTCCACTGCTTCCCCTTTATTTATCCTGTAATACAGACACTGCAATAAACTTGTCAGGCACAAAGCCTTTGAAAAGATCCCTGTTAAAGTGCTATACTTTTACATTTGGAAAAAGGTGCTCTTACTTGTCAAAGTTTTCTAACAATGACTGACAACAAATGTTCAGGTATCCTGATTCCACCGCATTATGGGAAACATCAAAAACGAAGAGGTAGACAGCAGGTTGAGGTGGTCGCAGCTGCAAAGAAAATAATTTAGACATTGAAATATACATGCTGCGAACAGTTAAGTCACACGAAACACAAATATTTAATTTTACCTTGATATTTTTACAGTTCTACAGGATAGGTATAAACAACCCACTTTCATTAATTCATAGCTAACAATATCTGTTCATTTGGTTCTTTAGAATGCAGCATTTTTACCATATAATCTGAAGAAGCAATAAACTCCACAGTTGCAGTTTGAACTTCTGGTCTTTTGTGTGGTTCACCATATGAACGCGTCAAAGGATTATACATAAATTCTTCAGGTACTAAGATTTAAAGCAAAGAGAAAGATTTTAATTTAAAATGTATAAAAATACAATATACTCATCGATCCAAATATATTCAAGTAGCTTCTAAATATGCAGTCTCTTTGGCAAATAGGACTTTGCACAGCAAGCCAAAAAACAAAGGATAGTAGACACATTCCATGCTCTGGCTGAAAATGTTTAACGTCCTAATTCTACCATCTTCTATGGCAGGTTGTTCTAAACAGTCATTAATTTGTAAAACTTTTACTCCAAATTAATGTTCCTGTAAAGCCAAGCAGGTGCTCATTTGCACAGCTGGTGAGAAAGGTACAGATCTTGTCAAATAAAGACTATGAGAAGTAATACACAGGCACGCAAACAGAAAAATTCAAAAGAGACCAGAGTGCAGAGTGCAAAAAAGAGCTGGCCAAAGCTACACTTTTTAAAAGAGATATTGCTCCTAATATAATTTCTAGTCTATCCCATCAGAGATAACTGGCTCTACATTCTAGGTGACAGGTCCTATTCTAGTTTAGGTACAAGTCGTCATAGGAGTACAGGCCCTCTCTGTCCTAGTACTACTACCACCAAGTGTTCTAGAAATGAAATTCTTCCTTTCCATGCTATTCGTTATGCAATGCATTCACTTTCCTAATTGTCTTCTCCCTACATCAAATGAGTATGTTTTCTGTTTAGAGATTATCACCCATCAGGACTTGACTTTTAGCTTATTTCCTAGCTATTCGTGCACTTTTAGCAGAATCTCTAATTACGATAAATAAAACTGCTCTTGGAAAGAAACACTTGCATACTAGGATCAGAGGTAAATGATCACACATTAATGTGAAATTAAGGAGACAAATGGACTTACTTTTGTCACAGGAAGCAAGACAGGCTTAAACCCCTTTGCGGGCATATGAAGGTTTTGGAATGAAATAAATCAAGAATTTCAACAATCCAAATGACACTTTTCACCTGCACAACAACTTTTATTTTTCAGACTTGTTTCACAGAGAGTCGTAGAGTCATAGAGATGTACAGCACAGAAACAGACCCTTCGGTCCAACTCGTCCATGCTGACCAGATATCTTAACCTAATCTGGTCCCATTTGCCAGCACTATGCCCAAATCCCTCTAAACTCTTCCTATTCATATACCCATCCAGATACCTTTTAAATGCTGTAATTGTACCAGTCTCCACCACTTCCTCTGGGAGCACATTCCATACATGCACCATCCTCTGTATGAAAATGTCCCTCCTCAGGTCTCTTATATCTTTCCTGTCTCACCCTAAACCTATGCCCTCTAATTCTGGACTCCTCCACCCCAGGGAAAAGATCTTGTCTATTTATCCTATCTATGTGTCTCATGATTTTATAAACTTCTATTAGGCCACCCCTCAGTCTCTGACGCTCCAGGGAAAACAGCCCAGCCTATCCAGCCTCTCCTTATAGCTCAAATCCTCCAACCCTGGCAACATCCTTGCAAATCTTTTCCAAACCCTATTAAGTTTCACAGCTCCCTTACGATGGGAAGGACACCAGAACTGCACGCATTATTCCAATATCTCATGATTTTTCTTTTCTTAGGATAGCCTCAAATGATGCTAAACCACGGAGGAATATTTGCTAACTTACCATCATTGACTCGATAACACAAATTGCATTTCCACCTTCTTTGATCAAGGAAGGATACAAATGGATTAATGTATGTTCTGCAGGTTCGGCATCTGACAATGGTGCTCGAAGTAATCACAGGCAAATGCTAAATTGTTAATGAAACCAATCATTAGTATTGAGCAGAAATTCTAATTCTGCTCACTAACAAGAAGAAAATTTTGCTAACAACTAAACCAAAACATGTAAGAGGTAATTCCACACACTAGGCAAAGCAAATAAAATGTTGTTAACAGTACCTCCAAAGCGATTCTATGAGAAGAAATTCATGCACTGACACGTTTGCTTGCTCACTTGTCTGTGAAGCCCATTAGACACAATGTTCCTCTCAGTGGGTGGCGGTAGATTTACCAGCAATTTTAATGCTGATTAATCAACTTATGATGAAGCCCTATTTAGTCCCTTTAGCAGAAGTAAACCAGTCCAAAATTAGTGTTTACTGAATGGGGTTCAAACGTGCAGTGACTATTTTCCTTACTTATAACCTGAATATTTAGATGCATAAACCTTAAGAACCTGAGTAGAGGTTGTTTAGCACATTCCAGATTATTCAGAAAACATTTATCTTGAAAAGCATTAAAAAAAACCTTGCAAAGTGGCTGCTCAAACATTTGCTCTGGGATTTCCTTTTACCATTATATTCTGGCTCTCCAAGTAAGAAAAATTAAGATTAGTATTTTAAAATCAAAAACAACTGAACAGTCACACTTTTCCTAAAAAGGACTGTGACGTTCCAGCTCTTTTTAATAGTGTGTGGAGGATTAAAAAGGATAGAGAAAATTCATTAAATTTAAATTTTAGCCATGGGCATAAAAAATAACCAAAATACAGAAAAATATGACCATGAAAAAGTGTAATACAAAAACAGTACAACTACACGATGAAAGGAGAGCTCTTTCCTGCTTACTAAGCCCCTCACTCCATTTGAGCAACATTTCTAGCCATTATAATGGCTGTCAAGATTCCAAAATTATTATTCATTTGAAATAGAAAAGAGAAAGGGAGTATCTTACTGATTTTGCCTTCAGTGATAGAAACTCTGAGAAAAGAGGCCATCTTATTTAGTGGGTAATATGAATAACCAAGCAAGCAGTAACTTACTGCTTGCCCAATATTACAGACTGCTTTGAACAATATTGTAGACTTCAGCAAAATTGCTTCTCATGCAGATTCTTTTCATTTTCTTTATTGGCACTTTTCCAAAGTTATTTCATTATTTCTATCCTTCTACTCAGACAGGTTTACATTATGGAACAAAAATTAACATATGGCTTATTCTTGATCACAATAAGAGGCAGCATTGATTGATCCGATTATTGCCAGCAAAAGAGCTATATTCAAGGTTTGGAGTAACAATGTAGTAAAACAGTTGCCCAAGAAAGATAGTAAAGGGTACTGGAGTCTATTGCGCACACCAAATTAAAAGTGCAATTACCGTCAAATCTTTGAAGGGATGAAGCAGTAATCCAAGAGGAAGTTTTGCTTTGTTCAGCAAAGCCTGAGTCTGAGGGATATTCATCAGAGTGCATCGGAATAAACTGGGAGAAAAGGAAGAACATCAAGATAGTCATATCAGGCACAACTCCATTAAAGCCTAGGGTAAAACGTTGTTTTTCTACTTAATATGTTGTTTCCAGTGATGGCTTTCGTTTTTATTATTGCGTATGGTCAGTGAAAAAGTTTACGCTGTACACCTCAACACATTTGTAATTAGGAGAGTAGACAGGAGTATGGGTAGATGACACCCATTTGACAGATGTTATAGCAGCCATTTCTCATTGCTGATATATACATCTTCAGCACCAGATAAAGCTTAAAATTTTGCTATTATCATCATTCTTTGTGCTCCTCGAGCTAAGGCGCGTTCCTTCAGGAGACTGGCATTCTTGTCAGTAAGTGTCAACAGCACAATTAGATACCCAAAACATTTTGTTGCAACTTTAAAACCACAATTTGCTTTATACCACTACAACATGTTACATTCACCATAGCGTGCACTTTCTGTGCACTTCTTTAAGAGGCTTGTTAATTACACTAAGATTCATGTGGTAGTGCCCAACATATCAAAAGCTGAGACATGGTTTCCCAGTCTCTCTTCTGAAGGGTCTTTAAAAGTGGCAGCAAGCACAAAAATTAATATATCCTGTCAGTTTGAATGTGCTGCCCAGGAACCAAAGATCAAACAGTTTCCAAGAAACAAGGAATTGAACATACTGGGTCTAGAATTAGTCAGGAGATTGATGTAATATGTAAAATAAAAAAAAAGTGATACGACACATTTGAAAATTTAGGATTTACTAGATGATAAGATCAGGGCTCAGTTATGGAAAAATGGGAACGATTAGTGTAGCCTGTGGCTTAAATGTCAAGGGTACATAGGGAAAAAAATGTGATTTTTCAACATGATTAAAACAACAACCTGCTTGAACATGAAAGGTGAATGAATAAACAATATTTTTTTGTTTCAAAGGAAACAGTACATTTTTAAATTCATGGTTTTCAACAAGAGCTTTTATAATGATGTGATCTTTGATCCTGCCCAAAGATATTTGCAGAACTCAGAAATCCCTCATGCCAAAAATAATCCAGATATTTGTGCAAATAATTTAGTCATTACATGGCAGTAGCTTGGATTGCATTTTCCTTAGAAAACAAGCAAAATGTGGAGCATGGCAAAACATGGACTGTCCTTGATGACTTGGGAGTTTTCACCCCTCAGTCAGAAAGTGAAATTAACAATATTGAGCATCACAAACTCAAAACAATTCTACCCTTTGAACAGCACAATTTATCTTTTATTCCCACACACAAATTGTAAACAAATATGAATGTGCATAGTTAGAATTTAAAAACAAACTTTGAATGAATATGTAATCACAAATCCTAAACTGGTTATTGGCCATAACAAGGCAGGATTATGGCTTGCAAACCTGGAAGCGAAGCATCTGCAAAAACTGAAATTGCTGGAGAAACTTGATGGAAATGTTAACTGTTTTCTCTCCACAGACAGGCTAGTTTGTCTCGCAATTATATGTTTTTGTTTCAGATCTTCAGCATTTGCAGTTCATTTTCATTTTAAAGAAGTATGAGTAGTTTGGCAAATTGCAAATTTTCTGTCTACTGATGATTATCGATTAGATTCCTTACAGTGTGGAAACAGGCCCGTCGGCTCAACCAGTCCACCCCAACCCTCCAAAGAGTAACCCACCCAGACCCATTTCCCTCTGGCTAATGTACCTAAAAATACAGGCAATTTAGCATGACCAATTCACCTAACCTACACATCTTTGGATTGTGGGAGGAAACTGGAGCACCCGGAGGAAACCCACGCAGACATGGGGAGAATGTGCAAACGCCACACAGACAGTGTGGAATCGAACCTGGGACCCTGGTGCTGTGAGGCCGCAGTGCTAGCCACTGAACCACCATGCCACCCTCTAACCAATTATAACCAATACATGGGATTTTTCAATTCCAACAAAAGGACATCAACCTGTAACTTGAACTCTATCTTGCTCTACGTCTGCATACTTCCAGTATTTTCGAGTTTTAATTTGCAGTTGATTGTATTTTGCTTTTTCCCTTGATTTTACAATTTCAGATATAAACCAATATTAGGACAGGGTCAACATAAAATGCAGAACTTTAATGCAATTCAGCAACCACAACACTACAGATATTTGGCATAGTTCAATCGTGAAGAACACAGGTGATTGCAAACATGCTTCACTTGCAAGAATACACAATCATTTTGGTTAAAAAAAAACGACACTTACTCTGGGCTGCAGTTAAGTTTTTTCAGTTCTTGACTTAAATTGGATTGAGGGATCATGTTTGGAACAGGTGGAAGAATATCCCGTTCTTGAAGGAGACTGACTTGCCTCAGAGCTTCGGTCCGTCGTTTATTCCGCACGTTTAGACCCTCCATGTTTGACGACAGCTGATCAACACTGGAAAAGGGCTGCAATCAGGAAAAGAAAGACAATCTCACCTGATTTTATATTTCAAACTTCAGCATTCAATTTTCCATAAACTAAAACATGACCAACAATATTTCATCAAATACAGGCTCTTTAATAGCAATTAATTTTATTATTGAAATATCATTACATAAATTTCTGACAGATTAAGTAAACACTCAAAAGACATTAGGATTGTCAGTTTGGAGGCTATGTTGTAATTACAATTCAAAACAACTGTATGGAAATTGAACTGCAAGCAATTTTGATTTTGCAAGAAAGTTTCAGGTCACTAAAAAGGACAATTCCATATGTGACTTAGACAGCTAGTTTCAAAAAAGATGTTGGTTTAATTTTCATATAATATTTGTCATGCTAGATGTGGTCTCCTGAAGATCAGTAAGCCAGAGTCAAACAGAATTACTTGAAATTTGGATCTGGATTTCCAAACATTTTAAAGAAAGAAAATTAATGGATACTATTTAACTCCAGGGAAACTTGAAGATGCATTTCCAGTCCAGACGTGACAGAAATATGCGCACAATATCAAGCTTCATTTTTGATATGAAAGTGGAGAAAAATATGAGTGCGCAAATTTGAGGTACGTTCATAATAAGATTACATTGAAACAAACTGTTTTATGGAAAAACAGATCCATTAAGGTACAGTAAATCAAATGTATTATATCTTAAGGCTCCTCAATAGAGAACACTGTCATACAGATTTTTCATAATTTTAAACAACTATGTTCCCATTCCTCCTCTGCACTGAAAATATCAGATGAAGTAGTCAATGTGCATCCAACTTGGGAATGTACCAGCTATTTCCCATTTCCTGCCCTGACAGTAATGGACATATGCATCTTAGCAAATTATCAAGACCACGGCTTATGAAACAATGAATTGAATTTATTGTCATATGTACCGAGGCACAGTGAAAAGCTTTGTGTTGCGAGCAATACAGGCAGATCATAGAGTTACATAGCATAGATAAGTAAATAATATGTAAACAGCGGCAAAAACAAAAACACAGGTACAGGCGAATGTTAAGAATTTGAGAGTCCATTCAGTATTCTAACAACAGTAGGGTAGAAACTGTTACGAAACCCGCTGGTGCATGCGTTCAGGCTTCTGTACCTTCTCCCTGATGGTAGAGGTGGAAGAAAAACGTTGCCAGGGTGGGATGGATCTTTGAGAATGCTGGCGGCCATTCCTTGATAACAGGCCTGGTAGATGGATTCTATAGATGGGAGGTTGGCTTTTGTGATTGTCAAGTTCACCACTCTCTGTAACTGTCTCTGATCTTGAATGGTACAGTTACCACACCAGGTAGTGATACAACCAGGCAGAATGTTCTCGATAGCGCACCTATAAAATGTCGCCATCATGCCAAATGTCCTGAGCTGCCTGAGGATGAGGAGATGTTGTTGGGCCTTTGTAACCAGTATGCCCACATGAAGAGTCCAAGAAAGCTTGTTGTGGATGACCACTATGAGGAGGTTGACACTCTCCACTTGTTCCACCTCTATGCTGTTAATGTGTAGGGGGGCATGAGTAACATCCTGCCAAAAGTCAATAATGAGTTCCTTGGTTTTGCAGGCATTGAGAGTTAAATTGTTCTCAGTGCACCATTTTTCCAGGCCTTCCATGTCTCGTCTGTAGTCCGTTTCTAAGCCATCTGAGATTTGACCAACTATGGTGGTGTCATCAGCAAACTTGTAAATGGCATTATTGTGGTATTTGGCGACGCAGTCATGAGTATACAGTGGGTACAGTAGAGGGCTGAGTACACACCCTGGGGGGCTCCAGTGTTGAGTATTAGTGAGGATGAAATAATATCCCCAATCTTCACTGACTGTGGCTTGTGGGTGAGGAAACGGAGGATCCAGTTGCAGAGAGTGGGGCTTAGTCCGAGATCACTAAGTTTAGTAATCAGTCTCGAGGAGATAATAGTGTTGAAGGCTAAACTGTAGTCAATGAGTAGGATTCTTCATCTTGGTGTTAAGATGTTCTAGGGAGGAGTGAAGGGCAAGTGATATGGCATCTGACATGGATCTGTTGGTCCAATAGGCAAATTGGAGTGGGTCAAGAGTAGTGGGGAGGCGAGAGTTGATTAATGCCATGACCATCCTTTCAAAGCACTTCATGACCACCGAAGTTAGGGCCACTGGGCAGTAGTAATTGAGACATGTTGCATGAGCCTTCTTAGGCACAGGGATGACGTTGGCCCTCTTGAAACGGGCAGGGACAGTGGCCTACTGCAGGGAGAGGTTGAAGATGTCAGAGAAAGCCTCTGCCAGTTAATCTGCACATGCTCGGAGTGCACGGCCTGGTACTCCATCTGGTCCCATCGCTTTCCTTGGATTCACACGAAGGAAAACTGATCTGACCTCTGATGCAGTGACTGTTGGGATAGGTTCATCAGGACTTGTCGGAATAGGTGTTACCTCTCTGCCGAAATTCTGCTCAAAGCCAGCAGAGAAGGCGTTGAGACGATCTGGGAGGGATGTGTCATCGTCTGCTATCTTGCAGTGTCTCTCTTTAGAACCTGTGATGTCATTCGGTCCTTGCCTTAGCATCACAAGTGAGCATGCTTCTCATCCTTAGGAATTTCAAACTGCAATGGAGAATCAGATATAATGGTAGGAGTGCTCTCTCTAGGAGAAAGTGAGGACTGCAGATGCTGGAGATGAGAGCTTAAAAATGTGTTGCTGGAAAAGCGCAGCAGGTCAGGCAGCATCAAAGGAACAGGAGAATCAACGTTTCAGGCATAAGCCCTTCTTGGAACTTGGATTGCTTTAAAAAGGTGGATTTTGGTTACTCCTACAATTTTGTCCTCTGGTGGATTAGCAAGTCATTTTAAAACAATGACCGAAGTCCAATATTTTCTGAGCAACATATGACTGTATAACTCTGTCGTTATCAATGGAAAATGGTTTATACGTTTGATTTTATGACAGGTAGGGCAAACACAATTACCCTTTTGATAGTGCAGAAAACACCAAAAATGAGCTCTGAAGCCAAGTTTATTTTTCTCTCCTAGCTGTTCAAAGAAACCAGTCGCTGCAGAAGAAGCGTCTAGTTTGGGAATTTTCCAAGCCTGGAGAGTTTCGATGGAAACTATGTTTTTGAAACTGAAAAAGTTTTAGTTCTCAGATTTGACGGGAGTTCAGGGAAGTGGACTTGGAAAGGAGTGATCAAATTGGCTCTGCAGGAGAAAACCTGGAGGGGGGGGGGTCAGTTAAATAGACCTCTGAATTGTTGAGATATAGGTGTAAATTTGCCTGGATTTGTGCCTGTTACAAATGGTGCTGAAAAGCAAGTTTTAATTTTATTTTGAACTACGAGTACATATATCACTTGGTTTCATATTTCTTGTACAATTAACTAAATGTTCGATTGCTAAAGACCATCTGCAGCCTTGTGTGAATATGTGTCAGTGACTAGCCACCGCATCACTAAAACACAAAAAATAATATATTAAACCAGGTCTCATTGCAGCATCCGAACTGTCTAATAGTCCCACCAGGTGGGATTATAAATCAGGTCAATCAGTCCAAAAGGGTCGTGTCAATGTTTATGATTCCTCTGCTTTACTTGATTGCAGCCCGTCAAAATATCCTGCTTCACAATCCCTCATGTTTCTGTCTAGATTCACTAAGTTTTCCTCAATTCATAACTTAAAATACCAGAGTGCAAGGAACAGACATATGCTAAATTGGAGTTAAATAACTGATTTCAGTTTATGAATGTCAAAAATCAATTCCATGAAAGAATGATATCCTTTAAAAACTGTTGCTAAACTGGAAGAAAATACCACAGATTCCCTATGTTTTCCCACCTCCCTGACTAACCACTTCCAATCATTCCCCTTTTTAAGGGGAGGGGCAGGTGCAGGTCACTAAGAGGCTAATTTAAGATCATTTCCAACTGGATCAGACAAACAAACGTCTTACTTCAGTAAACTGCGGAAGTCCTGGAGAATATCCTGGGCCAGTGGGCTGACTGACAGAATGCGAAGGAGGAGCTACGTTCTGGTAGCCGGGCTGGAGAGTTGGATAAGTGTAACCAAATGGTTTACTGCTCTTCAACGGACGTGGATCAGAAGCAGCAGGGGCTGTGGCAGCTGAAGCTGTTGAATCTGCAAAACAAAATACAAAAATTGAAACACAAGTTTACAAAAATAATAAACAAAGACTGCACCTCTCATGATTTCCTAAGGCATGGATAGAGAATTGGCTGACTGACCAGAATATGAAGGGGGGGGGTCTCTTTCAGGACAGCAGGAAGTGACTAGAGTTCTGCAGAGGGCAGCGTTGGGACCACAACTATTCGAGTCATACATTAACGATCTGGACCAAGGAACAAAGGGCAACTCTGCAGATGACACAAAGCTAGATGGAGTGTTAAGGAAGAGGGAAAGCTGCAGGGGCTGTAGTTGAGGAACAGGGAGGCTGCAGAAGGACTCAGTCAGAATACAATGTGGGAAAGTGTGAGGTGATGCAAGTTGGTAGGAAGAAAAGAGGCAGAAACAATTTTCTAAATGGGGAAAGAGTTCAGAAATCTGAAGCACAAAGGGATTTGGGAGCACTAGTCTGAAGATTAACACGCAAGCTAAGTTGGCAGTGAGGAAGGCAAATGCAAATTAGCAATCAGGTCAAGAGGGCCAGAATAAAACGAGTACAGGTGGACTGTCGAAGCTCCACGATGCTTGCGTCAGACTGCATTGGGAATACTGCGAGCAGTTTTGGGCCCTGGGCCTCAGGCAGGATGTGCTAGTCTTGGACGGTGTCCTGAGGAGGTTTACAAGAATGATCCCGAAGTGAAGGGTTTGTCATATGAGGAGCAGCTGACTCTTGATTTTGACGGATGAGGGGAGGATCTGATTGAAATGTACAGAATACGGACAGGCCTGGATAGAGTGGATGTGGAGACGACATTTGCACCAGTTACAGAGAATAGCACTTGAGGGCAGAACCTCAGAGTGAAGGGACGACTGTTGAGAACAGAGAGGAGGAGGAATTTCTTCAGCCAGAGGGTGACGAACCTGTGGAACTCAAAAGATTGTGGAGGCTAAGTCTTTGAGTGTATCAAAGAAAGACAGGTTCTTGAATAGTAAGGGAATCAAGGGGAGAAAGCAGGAAAATGAGGTTGCAAAACGTATTAGCCATTACACACAGCAAGAGAGAGACAGAGAGAGAGAGAGAGAGAGAGAGCGAACGAGCGAGAACACAGAGAGAGTGCGCGCGCGAGAGAGACACAAAGCGAGAGAGTGAGTGAGAGAGACAGCCACACACAGCGAGAGAGACAGTATTTACTGTGGAAAAGGATATGGAAGATGTAGACTGTAGGGAAATAGATGGTGACATCTTGCAAAATGTCCAGATTACAGAGGAGGAAGTGCTGGATGTCTTGAAACGGGTAAAAGTGGATAAATCCCCAGGATCTGATCATGTGTATCTGAGAACTCTATGGGAAGCTAGAGTAGTGATTGCTGGGCCTCTTGCTGAGATATTTGTATCATCAATAGTCACAGGTGAGGTGCCGGAAGACTGGAGGTTGGTAAACGTGGTGCCACTGTTTAAGAAGGGCGATAAAGACAAGCCAGGGAACTATAGACCAGTGAGCTGACCTCAGGAGTGGGCAAGTTGTTGGAGGGAATCCTGAGGGACAGGATGTACATGCATTTGGAAAGGCAAGTACTGATTCGGGATAGTCAACATGGCTTTGTGTGTGGGAAATCATGTCTCATAAACTTGATTGAGTTTTTTGAAGAAGTAACAAAGGAGATTGATGAGGGCAGAGCAGTAGATGTGATCTATATGGACTACAGTAAGGCATTCAACAAGGTTCCCCGTGGGAGACAGGTTAGCAAGGTTAGATGTCATGGAATACAGGGAGAACTAGCCAGTTGGATACAGAACTGGCTCAAAGGTAGAAGACAGAGGGTGGTGGTGGAGGGTTGTTTTTCAGACTGGAGGCCTGTGACGAGTGGAGTGCCACAGGGATCAGTGCTGGGCCCTCTACTTTT